>NC_141873.1:267717178-268020208 GCF_056163025.1 Triticum urartu
GATGCGGAGTGCTACTTGGCATAATTTTAATGTAATTCTTCTTAATTGTGGTATGAATATTCAGATCCGAAAGATTCAAGACAAAAGTTCATATTGACATAAAAATAATAATACTTCAAGCATACTAACAAAGCAATTATGTCTTCTCAAAATAACATGGCTAAAGAAAGTTATCCCTACAAAATCATATTGTCTGGCTATGCTCTATCTTCACCGCACAAAATATTTAAATCATGCACAACCCCGATAACAAGCCAAGCAATTGTTTCACACTTTTGACATTCTCAAAACTTTTTCAATCTTCACGCAATACATGAGCGTGAGCCATGGATATAGCACTATAGGTGGAATAGAGTGGTGGTTGTGGAGAAGGCAAAATGGGAGAAGATAGTCTCACATCAACTAGGCGTATCAATGGGCTATGGAGATGCCCATCAATAGATATCAATGTGAGTGAGTAGGGATTGCCATGCAACGGATGCACTAGAGCTATACGTATATGAAAGCTCAAAAAGGAACTAAGTGGGTGTGCATCCAACTTGCTTGCTCATGAAGACCTAGGGCATTTTGAGGAAGCCCATCATTGGAATATACAAGCCAAGTTCTATAATGAAAGATTCCCACTAGTATATGAAAGTGATAACATGAGAGACTCTCTACTATGAAGATCATGGTGCTACTTTGAAGCACAAGTGTGGTAAAAGGATAGTAACATTGTCTCTTCTCTCTTTTTATCTCATTTTTTTATTTGGGCCTTTTCTCTCTTTTTTATATGGCCTCTTTTCTATCTCTTTTTTTATTTGGGCTTCTTTGGCCTCTTTTATTTATTTTTCGTCCGGAGTCTCATCCCGACTTGTGGGGGAGTCATAGTCTCCATCATCCTTTCCTCACTGGGACAATGCTCTAATAATGATGATCATCACACTTTTATTTTTCTTACAACTCAACAATTACAACTCGATACTTAGAACAAAATATGACTATATGAATGCCTTCGGCGGTATACCGGGATATGCAATGATGCATGAGTGACATGTATGAAAGAATTATGAATGGTGGCTTTGCCACAAATACAATGTCAACTACATGATCATGCTAAGAAATATGACAATGATGGAGTGTGTCATAATAAACGGAACAGTGGAAAGTTGCATGGCAATATATCTCGGAATGGCTATGGAAATGCCATAATAGGTAGGTATGGTGGCTGTTTTGAGGAAGGTATATGGTGGTTGTATGATACCGGCGAAAGGTGCGCGGTATTAGAGAGGCTAGCAAAGGTGGAAGGGTGAGAGTGCGTATAATCCATGGACTCAACATTAGTCATAAAGAACTCATATACTTATTGCAAAAATTTACAAGTTACCAAAGCAAAGTATTACGCGCATGCTCCTAGGGGGATAGATTGGTAGGAAAAGACCATCGCTCGTCCCCGACCGCCACTCATAAGGAAGACAATCAAAAAATAAATCATGCTCCGACTTCATCACATAATGGTTCACCATACGTGCATGCTACGGGAATCACAAACTTCAACAAATGTATTTCTCAAATTCAAAACTACTCAACTAGCACAACTTTAATATCACCATCTTTATATCTCAAAACAATTATCAAGTAGCAAACTTATCATAGCATTGAAACACTCATAAGAAAGTTTTATTATTAATCTTGTATACCAAGCATATTAGGATTTTAAGCAAATTACCATGCTATTTAAGACTCTCAAAATAATCTAAGTGAAGCATGAGAGATCAATAGTTTCTATAAAACAAATCCACCACCGTGCTCTAAAAGATATAAGTGAAGTACTAGAGCAAAATTATATAACTCAAGAGATATAAGCGAAGCACATAGAGTATTCTAACAAATTCCAAATCATGTATGGCTCTCTCAAAAGGTGTGTACATCAAGGATGATTGTTGTAAACTAACAAGCAAAGACTCAAATAATACAAGACGCTCCAAGCAAAACACATATCATGTGGCGAATAAAAATATAGCTCCAAGTAAAGTTACCGATAGAAGTAGACGAAAGAGGGGATTCCTTCCGGGGCATCCCCAAGCTTTGGCTTTTAGGTGTCCTTAGATTATCTTGGGGGTGCCATGGGAACCCCCAAGCTTAGGCTCTTTCCACTCCTTGTTCCATAATCCATCAAATCTTTACCCAAAACTTGAAAACTTCACAACAAAAAACTTAAAGTAGAAAACCTCGTGAGCTCCGATAGCGAAAGAAAATAAAAGACCACTTCAAGGTACTGTAATGAACTAATTATTTATTTATATTGGTGTTATAACTACTGTATTACAACTTCTCTATGGTTTATAAACTATTTTACTAGCCATAGATTCATCAAAATAAGCAAACAACACACGAAAAACAGAATCTGTCAAAAACAGAACAGTCTGTAGTAATCTGTAGCTAGCGCAAGATCTGGAACCCCAAAATTCTAAAATAAACTGTTGTACGTGAGGAATTTATCTATTAATCATCTGCAAAAAGAATTAACTAAATAGCACTTTCCAAATAAAAATTACAACAGTTCTCATGAGTGCTAAAGTTTCTGTTTTTACAGCAAGTTCAACAAGACTTTCCCCAAGTCTTCCCAACGGTTCTACTTGGCACAAACACTAATTAATCACAAAAAACACAAAAAAAACAGAGGCTAGATAAACTATTTATTAATAAACAGTATCAAAAAGCAAGGAATAAAAATAAAATCGGGCTGCCTCCCAACACGCGCTATCGTTTAACGCCCCTAGCTAGGCATATCAAGTAAGAATAGATCTAGGTATTGCCATCTTTGGTAGGCAATCCATAAGTGGCTCTCATAATATATTCATAAGGTAATTTAATTTTATTTCTAGGAAAGTGTTCCATGCCTTTCCTTAATGGAAATTGGAATATAATATTTCCTTCCTTCATATCGATAATTGCACCAATCATTCTAAGGAAAGGTCTGCCAAGAATAATAGGACATGAAGGTTTGAAATCTATGTCAAGAACAATAAAATATACGGGCACATAATTCTTATTTTCAACAATAATAATATCATTAATTCTTCCCATAGGTTTCTTAATAGTGGAATCCGCAAGGTGCAAGTTTAGAGAGCAATCATCAAAATCACGGAAACCTAACAAATCACACAAAGTCTTTGGAATCGTGGAAACACTAGCACCCAAATCACATAAAGCATAGCATTCATGATTTTTAATTTTAATTTAATAGTTGGTTCCCACTCATCATAAAGTTTTCTAGGGTTAAAAACTTCCAATTCAAGTTTTTCTTCATAAGATTGCATCAAGGCATCAACGCTATGCTTAGTAAACGCTTTATTTTGACTATAAGCATGAGGAGAATTTAGCACGGATTGCAACAAGGAAATACAATCAATCAAAGAGCAATTTTCATAGTTAAATTCCCTGAAATCCATAATAGTGGGTTTAGCAACATCTAGGGTTTTAATTTCTTCAATCCCACTTTTAACAATTTTAGCATCAAGATCAACAAATTCCGAATTCTTGGAACGCCTTCTAGGTAAAGGTGGATCATATTCAGTCCTATCATTATCAAGATTCATATTGCAAAACAAAAATTTAATAGGGGACACATCAATAACTTTTAGATCTTCATCTTTATTTTCATAGGAACTAGAAGAACACGCTCTTATAAAGGCATCTTTCTTGGCACGCATCCTAGCGGTTCTTTCTTTGCACTCATCAATGGAAATTCTCATGGCTTTGAGAGACTCATTGATATCATGCTTAGGTGGGATAGATCTAAGTTTCAAAGAATCAACATCAAGAGAAATTCTATCAACGTTCCTAGCCAAATCATCAATCTTAAGCAATTTTTCTTCAATCATAGCATTAAAATTCTTTTGCGAAGTAATAAATTCTTTAATATTAGATTCAAAATCAGAGGGCATCTTATTATAATTTCCATAAGAATTGTTGTAGGAATTACCATAATTATTAGAGGGATTACTAGGATAAGGCCTAGGATTAAAATTTCCTCTATACGTGTTGTTACCAAAATTGTTCCTACCAACAAAATTCACATCCATAGATTCATTATTATTATCAATCAAAGTAGACAAGGGCATATCATTAGGATCAGAAGAAACACTCTTATTAGCAAATAATTTCATAAGTTCATCCATCTTTCCACTCGAAACGTTAATTTCTTCTATCGCATGCACCTTTTCATTAGTAGATCTTTCAGTGTGCCATTGAGAATAATTAACCATAACATTATCTAGGAGTTTAGTAGCTTCTCCTAAAGTGATTTCCATAAAAGTGCCTCCCGCTGCCGAATCTAAAAGATTTCTAGAAGCAAAATTCAATCCGGCATAAATTTTTTTGTATAATCATCCACAAATTTGAACCATGAGTAGGGCAATTACGTATCATTAATTTCATTCTCTCCCAAGCTTGTGCAACATGTTCATGATCAAGTTTCTTAAAATTCATAATATCGTTTCTAAGAGAGATGATCTTAGCGGGAGGAAAATACTTAGAGATAAAAGCATCTTTGCATTTGTTCCATGAATCAATACTATTTTTAGGCAAAGACGAAAACCAAGCTTTAGCACGATCTCTAAGCGAAAAAGGAAATAGTTTCAATTTAACAATATCATTATCCACATCTTTCTTCTTTTGCATGTAACATAAATCAATGAAGCTATTTAGATGGGTAGCGGCATCTTCACTAGGAAGGCCGGAGAACGGATCTTTCATGACAAGATTCAGCAAAGCAGTATTAATTTCACAAGATTCAGCATCGGTAAGAGGAGCAATCGGAGTGCTAATAAAATCATTGTTGTTGGTACTAGTGAAGTCACACAATTTAGTATTATCTTGAGCCATCGCGACAAGCAAGCAAACTAACACACAAGCAAACAAAAAGCAAGCGGGCAAAAAGAGGCAAATAGAGAAAGAGAGGGAGAACACACAAGCAAACAAAAAGCAAGCGGGCAAAAAGAGGCAAATAGAGAAAGAGAGGGAGGATAGAGAGAGAGGGCGAATAAAACGGCAAGGGTGAATTGGGGGAGAGGAAAACGAGAGGCAAATGGTAAATAATGTAATGCGGGAGATAAGGGTATGTGATGGGTACTTGCTATGTTGACTTTTGTGTAGACCTCCCCGGCAATGGCGCCAGAAATACTTCTGGCTACCTCTTGAGCACTGTGTTGGTTTTCCCCGAAGAGGAAGGGATGATGCAGCAAAGTAGCGTAAGTATTTCCCTCAGTTTTTGAGAACCAAGGTATCAATCCAGTAGGAGGCTACGCGCGAGTCCCTCGCACCTGCACAAAACAAATAAATCCTCGCAACCAACGCAAATAAGGGTTGTCAATCCCTATAAGGCCACTTACTGTAACATCCCAAATTTTCAATTTGGAATGTTATACATTAGAGCATCATGCATATCATATTTTATTTTGCATTTTGGTTGATCCTAGAAATTCTACGCAACTCAATGACCCACGGAGAGAGTTGGGGATTTCGTTATTTTCATATTTGAGTTCTCTCAAATTTTGAGAATAGGATCATTTGATTTTATTTATTTTATCATCAATTATTTCTACTACAAAAATATGAGAGAGAGAATAAAATGACTTTCCCAAAATAAAGAAATATTGAGGATTTAATAATAAAATCAAATAAGTTTTTATTTCGGAGTTTTTCGGTGTTTTATTTGAATTTAGGAAAAATATGCGTTTTTCAAAATTGCATTTAGGGCCCAAATAAATGTTCACCTTGTGTGGCTTGATTTTAGAAGCCCGTGAAAATTTATTTCAGAATTTTTGGAGTCCATTTAGTATTTCTTTTTATTTTTCTTCCGAGCGGAATAATTAAAAAAATGAACCGACTTCGGGCCATACCCGAGCGGGACACCACCCGGGGGCAGCCTTTAAATAGCGCCGCCTCGAGCCGCCCCAGCCCATCAGCCCTGCCTCGATCCGCGCGCGCCGCCGGAGCCGCCGTCGCCGCCGTCGCCGCCGCCGACGATCCCGCCGCCCGAGGTTCGTCGCGCCTCGTTTTCCGTGCCGAAAAAAGAGAAAAAAATTCGGCGTTCGTCGTTTTTCTTTTTCTCAGATTTAATCCGTGTTTTTTCTGATCGCGATTCCTGATCCAATTTTCGTTTTAGTATAACTTTTCGCTCGTTTATCGGAATCAGGCGATTCAAGCGCCTAGGGATTCGTCTCGAAACCCTTCATCGGTTTAACCAACTTAAACAAGATTTTGCTACTGTAAAATTTGCCCTAGATCCAGATTAGTAGAACGAAGTTGTTTTCTTTCGCCGTTTGACTTTCATTGCTTCATTCGATTTGATTCTTTTTGCCAACCGGAGTTCTTAAGTTGAACCTTCTGGTTAGATCTCTTATTTGAGTTTTACATGTGCATTAGATGAGTACTTATTGTATGCTTGTTTGTTTGTCTGCGATGGAGTACCCGGAGTGTGCCGCCTGTTACTTCGAATCGTTAGGTTTCGCGGATCATCAGCAAGGCAAGTAACACTTTGATCATACGTTTTCTACTACCCAGTTTTATTGCATTAGATCAATCCTCACACATTGCATGATTAGGATCTAATTAAATTGTGGGATGGGAGTAGATGAGGTAGTACCTATTACTTGTTTATTATCAAACCTTTGGGAGTTACTTCTACGTTTGCTTATTATGCCATGCTATGCTAGTAGACGTGGATTGGGTGAGTGAAATCCATGACAGATGTGAGATTGTTAATTAATGGTTTATCTAAGGTGGCAACTTAAACACACATCTGGGTGGATTGAGGCACCTGGATATTCCAGGACTTGCCTGTTTTCTTTTAGACCGCCACCCAGGCTTAAAGGGATCATGAGACTATTCATACTAGAAACTTCCGTGTGCAGCCACAAGCTATTATGGGCTCTAGCATAGTTGACTAAGTTGTGCGAACTCTTACAGTGGTAGACTAGCAGATGTAGGGGATATAGGTGGTACGGTCTACCCGATCGTAAGGTGCTAGCGCTTCTGAAAGACTATGTCTCGGTCATCCGTCTTATCAAACACCATGTAGTGCGAGAAACCAAACGGAGGCGATCGAGTCTTGTGGGGAAAAGTGCGCAAACCTCTGCAGAGTGTAATAAACTAATCATGGTTAGCCGTGTCCCCGGTTATGGACATCTTGAGTATCTAGTACTTGGATTTTCATGTGAATCTCAACATGTTACTCTAAATTAATTTTGTTGGGTTATGTTTAATGATGTTACTTAATTGGGATTGAGAATGCTGTCAACCATTCTCAATGTTTAACAACCACCATGATAGTTAAATAAATTTATTCCTTTGAAGTAGGGAAAAACGCAAAACTGTAACCATAGAGCTTTCGACCAGCCAAATATGCATATAGTATAGTTGTTTCATTCCATTACTCTCTATGTGTTACATTGCCAGCATATTCCATGTGCTGACCCGTTTTGGGCTGCAACGTTAATGTTGCAGACTTTTCAGACGACGATTAAGGAGTTTTAGGTCGTGGTCCTATACTCAGTGATGCCGTTGGAGTTGATGGACTCACTTATTTTCCAAGCCTTCCGCTGTTATCATTATTAGATGGCCTTAAGCCATATTTATTGTAATAAGTTCTCTTTTGAGACACTCGATGTAATAAGAGTGTGATTGCTACTCTGCTATAAATCCCCCGAGTATTGTGTGGTGTCAGCGTTACTGATCCAGGGATGACACCGGAGCACAGAGATCAGACTGTTTGAAGCCTGGTCGCTACACTTACGAGAGTGAGATCTGATAGATATGATAAGATAATATTTTTGGTATTTTTATGATAAAGATGCAAAGTAAAATAAAGGCAAAGTAAATAGCAAAGGAAATAACTAAGTAGTAGGAGATCAATATGATAAAGATAGACCCGGGGGCCATAGGTTTCACTAGTGGCTTCTCTCGAGAGCATAAGTATTCTACGGTGGGTGAACAAATTACTGTTGAGCAATTGACAGAATTGAACATAGTTATGAGAATATCTAGGTATGATCATGTATATAGGCATCACGTCCAAGACAAGTAGACCAACTCCTGCCTGCAACTACTACTATTACTCCACTCATCGACCGCTATCCAGCATGCATCTAGAGTATTAAGTTAAAAACAAAGTAACGCCTTAAGCAAGATGACATGATGTAGAGGGATAGACTCATGCAATATGAAGAAAACCCCATCTTGTTATCCTCGATGGCAACAATACAATACATGCCTTGCTGCCCTTACTGTCACCAGGAAAGGACACCGCAAGATTGAACCCAAAGCTAAGCACTTCTCCCATTGCAAGAAAGATCAATCTAGTAGGCCAAACCAAACTGATAATTCGAAGAGACTTGCAAAGATAACCAATCATACATAAAAGAATTCAGAGAAGATTCAAATATTATTCATAGATAGACTTGATCATAAACCCACAATTCATCGGTCTCAACAAACACACCGCAAAAAGAAGATTACATCGAATAGTTCTCCACAAGAGAGGGGGAGAACATTGTATTGAGATCCAAAAAGAGAGAAGAAGCCATCTAGCTACTAACTGTGGACCCGTAGGTCCGAGGTAAACTACTCACACTTCATTGGAGGGGCTATGGTGTTGATGTAGAAGCCCTCCGTGATCGATGCCCCCTCCGGCGGAGCTCCGGAACAGGCCCCAAGATGGGATCTCGTGGATACAGAAAGTTGCGGCGGTGGAATTAGGGTTTTGGCTCTGTATCTGATCGTTTGGGGGTACGTGGATATATATAGGAGGAAGGAGTACGTCGGTGGAGCAACATGGGGCCCACGAGGGTGGAGGGCGCGCCCCCCTACCTCGTGGCCTCCTGTTTTATTTCTTGACGTAGGGTCCAAGTCTCCCTGGTCTTGTTCGTTGAGAAAATCACGTTCCCGAAGGTTTCATTCCGTTTGGACTCTGTTTGATATTCCTTTTCTTCGAAACCCTAAAACAGGCAAAAAACAGCAATTCTGGGCTGGGCCTCCAGTTAATAGGTTAGTCCCAAAAATAATATAAAAGTGGATAATAAAGCCCAATAATGTCCAAAACAGTAGATAATATAGCATGGAGCAATCAAAAATTATAGATACGTTAGAGACGTATCATCCGTGTTGAGAGGTATGAGACCTCCGACATTACTTTGCCTACAAGATGGAGGAGAATAGCTCAACCAGTAAGCATGTGCTCAGATTGTCTGAGTTCTACAATCACTTGAATCAAGTGGGAGTTAATCTTCCATATAAGATAGTGATTGAAAGAGTTCCCTAGTCACTATCACCAAGTTGCTAGAACTTCGTGATGAACTATAATATGCAAGGGATAACGGAAACGATTCCCAAGCTCTTCGTGATGCTGAAATCGACAAAGGTAGAAATCAAGAAAAGCATCAAGTGTTGATGGTTAACAAGACCACTAGTTTCAAGAAAAGGTCAAAGGTAAGAAGGGGAACTTCAAGAAGAACGGCAAGCAAGTTGCTGCTCAAGTGAAGAAGCCCAAGTCTGGACCTAAGCCCGAGACTAAGTGCTTTTACTGCAAAGGGACTAGTCACTGGAAGAGGAACCGCCCCAAGTATTTGGCGAATAAGAAGGATGGCAAAGTGAACAAAGGTATATTGGATATACATGTTATTGATGTGTACTTTACTAGTGTTTATATCAACCCCTCAGTATTTGATACTAGTTCAGTTGCTAAGAGTAGCAACTTGAAACGGGAGTTGCAGAATGAACAGAGACTAGTTAAGGGTGAAGTAACAATGTGTGTTGGAAGTAGTTCCAAGAATGATATGATCATCATCGCACACTCCCTATACTTTCTGGATTAGTGTTGAACCTAAATAAGTGTTATTTGGTGTTTGCGTTGAGCATGAATATGATTTGATCATGTTTATTCCAATACAGTTATTCATTTAAGTTAGAGAATAATTGTTATTCTATTTACATGAATAAAACCTTCTATGGTTCTACACCCAATGAAAATGGTTTGTTGAATCTCGATCGTAGTGATACACATATTCATAATATTGAAGCCAAAAGATGCAAAGTTAATAATGATATTGCAACTTATTTATGGCACTGTCGTTTAGGTCATATTGGTGTAAAGCACATGAAGAAAATCCATGCTGATGGGTTTTTGGAATCACTTGATTATGAATCAGTTGATGCTTGCGAACCATGCCTCATGGGCAAAGATGACTAAGACTCCGTTCTCCAGAACAATGGAGCGAGCAACTGGCTTATTGGATATAATACATACTGATGTATGAGGTCCGATGAGTGTTGAGGCTCGCGGCAGGTATCGTTATTTTCTAACCTTCTCAGATGATTTGAGCAGATATGGGTATATCTACTTGAAGAAACATTAGTCTGAAACATTTGAAAAGTTCAAAGAATTTCAGAGTGAAGTGGAAAATCATCGTAACAAGAAAATAAAGTTTCTACGATCTGATCGCAGAGGCGAATATTTGAGTTACGAGTTTGGTCTTCAATTAAAACAATGTGGAATAGTTTCACAAACTCATGCCACCTGGAACACCACAGCGTAATGGTGTGTCCGAACGTCATAACCGTACTTTATTTGATATAGTGCAATCTATGATGTCTCTTACCGATTTACCACTATCGTTCTGGGGTTATGCATTAGAGACAGCTGCATTCACATTAAAAAGGGCACCATCTAAATCCGTTGAGACGACACCATATGAACTGTGTTTTGGCAAGAAACCTAAGCTGTCGTTTCTTAAAGTTTGGGGTTGCGATGCTTATGTGAAAAAGTTTCATCTTGATAAGCTCAAACCCAAGTCAGAGAAGTGCGTCTTCATAGGATACCCAAAAGTAACTGTTGGGTACACCTTCTATCACATATCCGAAGGCAAGATATTAGTTGCTGAGAATGGATCCTTTCTAGAGAAGGAGTTTCTCTCGAAAGAAGTGAGTGGGAGGGAAGTAGAACTTGATGAGGTAATTGTACCTGCTCCCTTATTGGAAAGTAGTTCATCACAGAAATCTGTTTCTGTGACTCCTACACCAATTAGTGAGGAAGCTAATGATGATGATCATGAAACTTCAGATCAAGTTACTACCGAACCTCGTAAGTCAACCAGAGTAAGATCCGCACCAGAGTGGTACGATAATCCTGTTCTGGAGGTCATGTTGCTAGACCATGACGAACCTACGAACTATGAGGAAGCGATGATGAGCCCAGATTCCACGAAATGGCTTGAGGCCATGAAATATGAGATGGGATCCATGTATGATAACAAAGTGTGGACTTTGGTTGACTTGCCCGATGATCGGCAAGCCATAGAAAATAAATGGATCTTCAAGAGGAAGACGAACGCTGATAGTAGTGTTACTATCTACAAAGCTAGACTTTTCGAAAAAGGTTTTGACAAAGTTCAAGGTGTTGACTACGATGAGATTTTCTCACTCGTAGCGATGCTTAAGTCTGTCTGAATCATGTTAGCAAATTGCCACATTTTATGAAATCTGGCAAATGGATGTCAAAACTACATTCCTTAATGGATTTCTTAAATAAGAGTTGTATATGATGCAACCAGAAGGTTTTGTCGATCCTAAAGGTGCTAACAGAATGTGCAAGCTCCAGCGATCCATCTATGGACTAGTGCAAGCATCTCAGAGTTGGAATATACGCTTTGATGAGTTGATCAAATCATATAGTTTTATACAGACTTGTGGTGAAGCCTGTATTTACAAGAAAGTGAGTGGGAGCACTACAACATTTCTGATAAATATATGTGAATGACATATTGTTGATTGGAAATAATGTAGAATTTTTTGGAAAGCATAAAGGTGTATTTTGAAGGAGTTTTTCAAATAAAGACATCAGTGAAGCTACTTACATATTGAGCATCAAGATCTATAGAGATAGATCAAGACGCTTGATAAGTTTTCTCAATGAGTACATACCTTGACAAGATTTTGAAGTAGTTCAAAATGGAACAGTCAAAGAAAGAGTTCTTACATGTGTTACAAGGTGTTAAATTGAGTAAGACTCAAAGCCCGACCACGACAGAAGATAGAAAGAGAATGAAAGTCATTCCCTATGCCTCAGCCATAGTTTCTATAAAATATGCCATGTTGTGTACCAGATATATTGTATACCCTACACTGAGTTTAGCAAGGGAGTACAATAGTGATCTAGGAGTAGATCACTGGACAACGGTCAAAATTATCCTTAGTGGAATAAGGATATGTTTCTCGATTATGGAGGTGACAAAAGGTTCGTCGTAAAGGGTTACGTCGATGCAAATTTTGACACTGATCCAGATGAATCTAAGTCTCAATTTGGATACATTTTGAAAGTGGGCGCAATTAGCTAGAGTAGCTCCGTGTAGAGCATTGTTGACATAGAAATTTGCAAACTACATACGGATCTGAATGTGGCATACCCGTAGACTAAACTTCTATCACAAGTAAAACATGATCACACCTTAGTACTCTTTGGGTGTTAATCACATAGTGATGTGAACTAGATTATTGACTCTAGTAAACCCTTTGGGTGTTGGTCACACGACGATAGGAACTATGGGTGTTAATCACATGGTGATGTGAACTATTGGTGTTAAATCACATGGCGATGTGAACTAGATTATTGACTCTAGTGCAAGTGGGAGACTGAAGGAAATATGCCCTAGAGGCAATAATAAATTTATTATTTATTTCCTTATATCATGATAAATTTTTATTATTCATGCTAGAATTGTATTAACCGGAAACATAATACATGTGTGAATACATAGACAAATAGAGTCTCACTAGTATGCCTCTACTTGACTAGCTCGTTGATCAAAGATGGTTATGTTTCCTAGCCATAGACATGAGTTGTCATTTGATTAATGGGATCACATCATTAGGAGAATGATGTGATTGACTTGACCCATTCCGTTAGCTTAGCACTTGATCGTTTAGTATGTTGCTATTGCTTTCTTCATGACTTATACATGTTCCTATAACTATGAGATTATGCAACTCCCGTTTACCGGAGGAACACTTTGTGTGCTACCAAACATCACAACGTAAATGGGTAATTATAAAGGTGCTCTACAGGTGTCTCTGAAGGTACTTGTTGATTTGGCGTATTTCGAGATTAGGATTTGTCACTCCGATCGTCGGAGAGGTATCTCTGGGCCCACTCGGTAATACACATCACTATTAGCCTTGCAAGCATTGTAACTAATGAGTTAGTTGCGGGATGATGTATTACGGAACGAGTAAAGAGACTTGCCGGTAACGAGATTGAACTAGGTATTGAGATACCCACGATCGAATCTCGGGCAAGTAACATACCGATAACAAAGGGAACAACGTATGTTGTTATGCGGTTTGACCGATAAAGATCTTCGTAGAATATGTAGGAGCCAATATGAGCATCCAGGTTCCGCTATTGGTTATTGACCGGAGACGTGTCTCGGTCATGTCTACATAGTTCTCGAACTCATAAGGTTCGCACACTTAATGTTCGGTGACGATTTGTATTATGAGTTTATGTGTTTTGATGTACCGAAGGTAGTTTGATGTCCCGGATGAAATCAGGGACATGACGAGCAGTCTCGAAATGGTTGAGACGTAAAGATCGATATATTGGATGACTATATTCGGACATCAAAAAGGTTTTGAGTGATTCGGATATTTTTCAAAGTACCGGAGAGTTACGGGACTTCGCCGGGGAGTATATGGGCCTTATTGGGCTTTAGGGGAAAGAGAGAGGAGAGGCTGCATGCCCCCCAATGCTTAGTCCTAATTGGACTAGGGGGAGGGGCGGCGCCCCATCCTTCCTTCTCTTCTCTTTTCCCTTTCCTTCTCTCCTACTCCTACTACTTGGAAGGGCTCCTAGTTCTACTAGGAAAGGGGGAATCCTACCCCCGGTGGGAGTAGGACTCCCCTAGGGCGCGCCATAGAGAGGGCTGGCCCTCCCCCTCCTCCACTCCTTTATATACGGGGAGGGGGGTACCCCTTGGAGACACAACAATTGATCATTGATCTTTTAGCCGTGTGCGGTGCCCCCTCCACCATAATCCACCTCGGTCATATCATACCGGTGCTTAGGTGAAGCCCTGCGTCGATAGCATCATCATCACCGTCATCACGCCGTCGTGCTGACGAAACTCTCCCTCGAAGCTCTGCTGGATCGGAGTTCATGGGACGTCATCGAGCTGAACGTGTGCTGAACTCGGAGGTGCCGTGCGTTTGGTACTTGGATCGGTCGGATCATGAAGACGTACGACTACATCAACTGATTTGTGCTAACGCTTCCGCTTTCGGTCTACGAGGGTACGTGGACACACTCTCCCCTCTCGTTGCTATGCATCACCATGATCCTGCGTGCGCGTAGGATATTTTTTGAAATTACTACGTTCCCCTACACAAGGTGGAGGGCGTGCACCCCTAGCCCAATCCGAATTGGGCGGGGGGCGGGCCCCCTTCCTTCCCTCTCTCTCTCTCCTTTCCTTCTCTCCTACTCGAACAAGGGAAAGGAGGAATCCTACTCCCACAAGGAGTAGGACTCCCCCTTGGGCGTTCCATAGAGGGTTGGCCCTCCCCCTCCTCCACTCCTTTATATACGGGGGAGGAGGGCACCCCATAGACACACAAGTTGATCTCTTAGCCGTGTGCGGTGCCCCCTCCACAGATTTCCACCTCGGCCATATCATTGTAGTGCTTAGGCGAAGCCCTGCGTCGGTAACTTCATCATCACTGTCATCACGCCGTCGTGCTGACGAAGCTCTCCCTCGACACTCACCTAGATCTAGAGTTCATGGGACGTCACCGAGCTGAATGTGTGCAGATCACGGAGGTGTCGTACCTTCGGTGCTAGGATCGGTCAGATCGTGAAGAGGTACGACTACATCAACCGGGTTGTCATAACACTTTCGCTTATGTTCTATGAGGGTACGTGGACAACACTCTCCCCTCTCGTTGCTATGCATCACCTAGATGGATCTTGCATGTGCGTAGGAATTTTTTTTAAAATTACTGCGTTCCCCAACAGTGGTATCAGAGCCTGGTCTATGCATAGATGTTATATGCACGAGTAGAACACAAAGGAGTTGTGGGCGTGGGTATATACATATTGCTTGCCGTCACTAGTTGATTCTTGATTCAGCGGTATTGTTGGATGAAGCGGCTCAGATCGACATTACGGGTACGCTTACGCAAGACTGGTTCTACCGACGTCCTTTGTACACAGGTGGCTAGTGGGTGTCAGTTTCTCCAACTTTAGTTGAATCGGATTCAATGAACCGGGTTCTTTCTGAAGATCAAAAAGCAATCACTATACCATGTTGTGGTTTTTGATGCGTAGGTAAGAACGGTTCTTGCTCATCCCGTAGCAACCACGTAAAACTTGCAACAATAAAGTAGAGGACATCTAACTTGTTTTCGCAGGGCATGTTGTGATGTGATATGGTCAAGATATGATGCTAAATTTTATTGTATGATATGATCACGTTTTGTAACAGAGTTATCGGCAACTGGCAGGAGCCATATATGAAATCCAATCGCCATGTAATTGCTTTACTTTATCAATAAGCGGTGGCGATAGTCGTAGAAGCAATAGTTGACGAGACGACAATGATGCTTCAATGGAGATCAAGGTGTTAAGCCGGTGATGATGGTGATCATGACGGTGCTTTGGATATGGAGATCAAAGGCACAAGATGATGATGGCCATATCATATCACTTATATTGATTGCATGTGATGTTTATCCTTTATGCATCTTATTTTGCTTAGTTCGGCGATAGCATTATAAGATGATCTCTCACTAAATTTCAAGGTATAAGTGTTCTCCCTAAGTATGCACCGTTGCTACAGTTCGTCGTGCCGAGACACCACGTGATGATCGGGTGTGATAAGCTCTACGTTCACATACAATGGTTGCAAGCCAGTTTTGCACACGCGGAATACTCGGGTTAAACTTGACGAGCCTAGCATATGCAGATATGGCCTCGGAACACTGAAACCGAAAGGTCGAGCGTGATTCATATAGTAGATATGATCAACATAGTGATGTTCACCATTGGAAACTACTCCATCTCACGTGATGATTGGACATGGTTTAGTTGATATGGATCACGTGATCACTTAGATTATTACAGGGATGTCTATCTAAGTGGGAGTTGTTAAGTAATATGATTAATTGAACTTTAATTTATCATGAACTTAGTACCTAATAGTATTTTGCATGTCTATGTTGTTGTAGATAGATGGCCCGTGTTGTTGTTTCGTTGAATTTTAATGCGTTCCTAGAGAAAGCTAAGTTGAAATATGATGGTATCAATTACACGGACTGGGTCCATAACTTGAGGATTATCCTCATTGCTGCACAGAAGAATTACGTCCTGGAAGCACTGCTAGGTGACAAACCCGCTGCAGGAGCAACACCAAATGTTATGAACACCTGGCAGAGCAAAGCTGATGACTACTCGATAGTTCGGTGTGCCATGCATTACGGCTTAGAACCGGGACTTCAACGATGTTTTGAATGTCACGGAGCATATGAGATGTTCCCGGAGTTGAAGTTAATATTTCAAGCAAATGCCCGGATTGAGAGATATGAAGTCTCCAATAAGTTCTACAGCTGCAAAATGGAGGAGAATAGTTCTGTCAGTGAACATATACTCAGAATGTCTGGGTACCACAACCACTTGACTCAGTTGGGAGTTAATCTACCTGATGATAGTGTCATTGACAGAGTTCTTCAATCACTGCCACCAAGCTACAAGAGCTTCCTGATGAACTATAATATGCAAGGGATGGATAAGACGATTCCCGAGCTCTTCGCAATGCTAAAGGCTACAGAGGTAGAAATCAAGAAGGAGCATCAAGTGTTGATGGTCAACAAGACCACCAGTTTCAAGAAAAAGGGTAAAGGAAAGAAGGGGAACTTCAATAAGAACAGCAAGCAAGTAGCTGCTCAAGTGAAGAAGCCCAAGTCTGGACCTAAGCCTAAGGCTGAGTGCTTGTATTGCAAAGGGACTGTGACGGTGTCCTGGACTAGGGGGTACTCAACACGTCATCTCCCGATCTGATAGATTGGGCCGAGGACCCCTGTGGCCGTATACTCATGGGCCAGTTCGGACAACTGCCGCATACAAGGAAGATTCCACAAGACTTGGTGATCAAGACAAGGACTTCTCCCCACCGGCGTATTCGGCTAGGACTCTTGTTAACCTAGGCCTCTGGTGCATTATATAAACCAGGGCCAAGCTAGTCGATAGATCAGATATACACATCAACAATCATACCATAGGCTAGCTTCTAGGGTTTAGCCTCTCTGATCTCGTAGTAGATCAACTCTTGTACTACCCATATCATCAATATTAATCAAGCAGGACGTAGGGTTTTACCTCCATCAAGAGGGCCCGAACCTGGGTAAAACTTTGTGTCCCCTGCCTCCTGTTACCATCGATCCTAGACGCACAGTTCGGGACCCCCTACCCAAGATCCGCCGGTTTTAACACCGACATTGGTGCTTTCATTGAGAGTTCCGCTGTGTGATCGACAAAAGGATCGATGGCTCGCCTGCAGATTGTAACATCCCAAATTTTCAATTTGGAATGTTATACATTAGGTCATCATGCATATCATATTTTATTTTGCTTTTGGTTTTGATCCTAGAAAATCCTAAGCAACTCGAGGACCCACGGAGAGAGTTGGGGATTTCGTTATTTACATATTTGAGTTTTCTCAAATTATGTAAACAGGATCATTTGATTTTATTTATTTTATCATCAATTATTTCTATTACAAAAATATGAGAGAGGGAATAAAATGACTTTCCCAAAATATAGAAATATTGAGGATTTAATAAAAAAATCAAATAAGATTTATTTCGGAGTTTTTTGGTATTTTTAATTGAATTTAGGAAAAATGCGCGTTTTTCAAAGTTGTAGTTTCGGCCCAGATAAATGTTCACTTTATCGGTCTTGATTTTAGAAACCCGGCAAAATTTATTTCGTGATTTTTGGAGTCCGTTTAGTATTTCTTTTTATTTTTCTTCCAAGCGAAATTATTTAAAAAAAACCCGGAACCAACTACGGGCCTTACTCGGCCAGGACTCCCTGGCCGGGGCCTTTATAAGGCGCCCGAGGCCCGAGCCGAGAGAGAGCCCAGCCGCCGCCGCCTAACCCTAGCCCCGCCCCAGCCGCCGCCGCCGCCCGCCGCCGCCGCCGGAGCAGCGCGTCGCCCGAGGTTCGCCGCCGCCTCGTTTTCCGTGCTGTTTAAAAAAAAAATTTGTTCGTCGTTTTTCTTTTTCGTTGGATTTTTCGCGGTTATTTTCTGATCGCGATTTCTGATTCGATTTTTGTTTTAGTATAACTTTTCGCTCGTTTATCGGAATCAGGCAATTCAAGTGCCTGGAGTTTCGTCTCGAAACCCTCTTCCGAATAATCAACTTAAACATGTTTTTGCTACTGTAAAATTTGCCCTAGATCCAGATTACTAGAACGAAGTTGTTTTCTTTTGCCGTTTGATTTCTTTTTCTTCGTTCGATTTGATTCTTTTTGCAAACCAGGGTTCTTAAGTTGAACTTTCTGGTTAGATCTTCTATTTGAGTTTTACATGTGCATTAGATGAGTACTTATTGTATGCTTGTTGTTTGTCTGCGATAGAATACCCGGAGTGCGTCGCGTGTTACTTCGAATCTCTAGGTTACGCGGATCATCAGCAAGGCAAGTAACACTTTGATCATACCTTTTCTACAACCCAGTTTTATTGCATTAGATCAATCTTCACACATTGCATGATTAGGATCTAATTAAATTGTGGGATGGGAAGTAGATGAGGTAGTACCTATTACCTGTTTATTATCAAACCTTTGGGAGTTACTTCTACGTTTGCTCATTATGCCATGCTATGCTAGTAGACATGGATTGGGTGAGTGATATCCATGACAGATGTGAGATTGATAATTAAGGGTTTATCTAATGTGACAACCTAACACACATCTGGGTGGACTGAGGCACCTGGGGTTTCCAGGACTTTCCTATTTTTATTTGGACCGCCACCCAGGCCCAAAGGGATCATGAGATTATTCATACTAGAAACTTCCGTGTGCAGCCACAATCCATTATGGGCTCTGGCATAGTTGACTAAGTTGTGCGAACTCTTACAGGGTAGACTAGCAGATGTAGGGGAAAGTAGGTGTACCGGTCTATCCGTCGTAAGGTGCTAGCGCTTCTGAAAGACTGTGTCTCGGTCATCCGTCTTCTCAAACACCCTGTAGTGCGAGAAACCAAACGGAGGCGATCGAGTCTTGTGGGGAAAAGTGCGCAAACCTCTGCAGAGTGTAACAAACTAATCATGGTTAGCCGTGTCCCCGGTTATGGACATCTTGAGTATCTAGTACCTGGATTATCATGTGAATCTCAACATGTTACTCTAAATTAATTTTGTGGGTTTTTTAATGATGTTACTTAATTGGGATTGAGAATGCTGTCAACCATTCTCAATGTTTAACAACCACCATGATAGTAATTAATTTTATTCCTTTGAAGTAGGAAAAAATTGGCTTTACGCAAAACAGTAACCATAGAGCTTTCCACCAGCCAAATATGCATATAGTATAGCTGTTGCATTCCATTACCCTCTATGTGTTACCTTGCCAGCATATTCCATGTGCTGACCCGTTTTCGGGCTGCAACGTTAATGTTGCAGACTTTTCAGATGACGATTGAGGAGTTTTAGGTCGTGGTTCTATACTCAGTGATGCCGTTGGAGTTGATGGACTCACTTATCTTCCAAGCCTTCCGCTGTTATCGTTATTAGATGGCCTTAAGCCATATTTATTGTAATAAGTTCTATTTTGAGACACTCGATGTAATAAGTGTGTGATTGCTACTCTACTATAAATCCTCCGAGTACTGTGTGGTGTCAGCATTACTGATCCAGGGATGACACCGGAGCACAGAGATCAGACTGTTTGAGGTCTGGTCGCTACAGAGATGGTATCAGAGCACACGCTGACTGTAGGACACGACCACTAAGCTAAAGACCTAGATCACTACTCACTCTCTTCTCTTCTGAATTCTCATCTTTTCTACTCTTTAGGATGGCGGATGCAAGGAACAAGTTCAGCCAACCGGATGAAGATACACCCTTTGGACGCCACTTGAAGGAAGTCACTAGATACTTGAACATAGGAGTACCAAGCTTCACGGGAACCTACAATGCCACCTTACCTGAAGAAGAGCGCTGGATGATTCAAGTTCAAGTTCTAGGAAGGACGTTCATGCCAGTCACTGAGCCCATAGAGTTTTCTTTTGATGCACCAACTTGGAGTCTAGGAAAGAGCATGGCAGCCCACATCGCCATGGGACGCATTGGAGAAATCTACCGCAAGGATCTCAAGGATACTATCTACCAGATTTGTGGACGCCGAGATGAACACTGGGAGATGATCAGCACCAGGAAAGATAGATCAATTGCAGCTTTTATCCAGGAGTTAAACCAGCACATTCGACGACAGGAGAATCAGATGTGCGCTGACATGATAGATCTGAAGAAGGCTAAGACTAGAATCAAGGAACTAGAGGAAGAACTCAAGGCTACACGCGAAGATTATGAAGAAGAAATTGAAGTATTGGTGGAGAAGAGTGACGATCTGATTAAGAAGATTGGAATATTTATGGGAGGCCCGACACCGGTAGATGAAGACGAAGAACCCAAGGAGATTAGCCCGGAAGACTACATCATCATCGACGGCACCGACTCGGAGCAAGATAGTAGCGATGATGACTATGTGGATGAAGCAGGAGCCGATATCATGGAGTCTACAACCGTAGAATATTTCTAGTAGACCACCTCATCAGTAGTAGTAGTCCACCATGTAAATATAGTAGTCCGAGCACTTTGCGATAGTTAGATCGATTGTATGCCTTTGTTTGATTGAATGAAGTGAATTGTGTGCTTTTGCCTCATGTGCATATGGGTAGTGTTTTCTCTTTAGACCCCCTCTATTCTTATATCTCATCTTTTCTAAACCCTCAGATGCCTCCGAGACGTGACCCCGGATTTGCCTTTCCGTCGGAGCTCACCCAGTTGATCCAGCAGCAGAACACCTTGATGCAGTTGCTAGTTCAAAATCAGAATCAAGGGAACAACAACAACAACAACAACCCACCACCACCACCACCTGTTGACCACTTAGCCCGTTTTCTTAGGCTGAATCCGCCGGTGTTTTCCAGTAGCACCGAGCCGATAGTAGCAGATGATTGGCTCCGCAAGATAGCTAGGGAGTTGACCACAGCAGGATGTGCAGATGCGGAGAAGGTGAAGTTTGCCGCACATCAGTTAGAAGGACCCACAGCATCTTGGTGGGAGAATTTCACAGCCACCTTCCCAGTCGACACTGTCACATGGGACCAGTTTCAGCAGGCTTTTCGTACTGCCCATGTTTCAGCAGGAGCAATGGCCATGAAGAAGCGTGAGTTTCGTAACTTGCGCCAAGGAGGACGGACAGTTGGCCAGTATGTGGAGGAGTTTAGTAAGCTAGCACGTTATGCCCCAGATGACGTTGCTACAGATGCAGCTAAGCAGGAGAAATTCCTGGAAGGACTGAATGATGAGTTGAGTATGCAGTTGATGGTAGCCACCTTCAACAACTACCAGGAGTTGGTAGATCGTGCTCTTATGGTTGAAGGGAAGCAGTAGCAAAATGAGAACCGCAAGAGGAAGTATGGACAAGGAAAGTGTAATTCAGGAGCATCAGAAGCCAGCAGGATTGTTGCAACCATTGCCGATACCCGAATGGAAGTGGGATAAGCTAGGCATGGATTTTATCACGGGATTACCAAGGACTCGTTCAGGCTATGACTCGATTTGGGTTGTAGTTGATCGATTGACGAAGGTAGCTCATTTCATCCCAGTGAAGACCACTTACACCAGTGCTAAGTTGGCAAAGATATACATGACCAGGATCGTATGTTTGCATGGAGTTCCGAGGAGCATCGTATGAGATAGAGGAACCCAGTTTACCTCAAAGTTCTGGAAGCAGTTGCATGAGACTTTGGGTACTAGGCTAGAATTTAGTACAGCTTTTCACCCGCAGACAGATGGACAGACCGAGAGAGTCAATCAGATTTTGGAGGATATGCTGAGAGCTTGTGCGCTAGATTATGGATCTAGTTGGGACGATAATTTGCCATATGCAGAGTTCTCTTACAATAATAGCTATCAGACCAGTTTGAAGATGGCACCTTTCGAAGCTTTGTACGGAAGGAGGTGCAGGACACCGTTGTCATGGGGCGAAGTTGGAGACCGTTAGTTGTTTGGACCAGATCTGATTAAAGAGTCTGAACAGAAGGTGAAGTTGATTCGCGATAGGCTCAAGGTAGCCCAGTCCAGGCAGAAGAGCTACGCAGATTCTAAACGCAAGGAGACAGTTTACAAAGTTGGAGACAGAGTTTATCTTCGAGTATCCCCACTTCGAGGGATTAAGCACTTTGGAGTTAAGGGGAAGTTAGCGCCACGATTTGTAGGACCATATCGAGTTTTGGAGCGTATGGGAGAAGTGGCCTACAAGTTGGAATTGCCAGAAGTATTGGCAGGAGTGCATGATGTGTTCCACGTTTCTCAGTTGAAGAAGTGTCACGCGGAGATGGCTAACATACCCTTGAGAGACACAGTGCCATTAGAAGCAATTCAGTTGGATAACAATTTGACCTATGAGGAAAAACCAGTCAAGATTCTTGAGTTTGCCAGCCAAGTTACTCGTAGCAAGGTTATCAAGTTTTGCAAAGTTCAGTGGAGTCACCACACGGAGGATGAAGCCACCTGGGAGCGAGAGGAAGATTTGCTCAAAGACCACCCTCACCTATTTTCTAGCTAACCCGAATCTCGAGGGCGAGATTCATCTTAAGGGGGGTAGGTTTGTAACATCCCAAATTTTCAATTTGGAATGTTATACATTAGGTCATCATGCATATCATATTTTATTTTGCTTTTGGTTTTGATCCTAGAAAATCCTAAGAAACTCAAGGACCCACGGAGAGAGTTGGGGATTTCGTTATTTACATATTTGAGTTTTCTCAAATTATGTAAACAGGATCATTTGATTTTATTTATTTTATCATCAATTATTTCTATTACAAAAATATGAGAGAGGGAATAAAATGACTTTCCCAAAATATAGAAATATTGAGGATTTAATAAAAAAATCAAATAAGATTTATTTCGGAGTTTTTCGGTATTTTGAATTGAATTTAGGAAAAATGCGCGTTTTTCAAAGTTGTAGTTTGGGCCCAGATAAATGTTCAGTTTATCGGGCTTGATTTTAGAAACCCGGCAAAATTTATTTCGTGATTTTTGGAGTCCGTTTAGTATTTCTTTTTATTTTTCTTCCGAGCGGAATTATTTAAAAAAAAACCCGGAACCGACTACGGGCCGTACTCGGCCAGGACTCCCTGGCCGGGGCCTTTATAAGGCGCCCGAGGCCCGAGCCGAGAGAGAGCCCAGCCTCCGCCGCCTAACCCTAGCCCCGCCCCAGCCGCCGCCGCCGCCGCCGCCGCCGGAGCAGCGTGCCGCCCGAGGTTCGCCGCCGCCTCGTTTTCCGTGCTGTTAAAAAAAAATCTGTTCGTCGTTTTTCTTTTTTGTCGGATTTTTCGCGGTTATTTTCTGATCGCGATTTCTGATCCGATTTTCGTTTTAGTATAACTTTTCGCTCGTTTATCGGAATCAGGCGATTCAAGCGCCTGGAGTTTCGTCTCGAAACCCTCTTTCCGAATAATCAACTTAAACATGTTTTTGCTACTGTAAAATTTGCCCTAGATCCAGATTACTAGAACGAAGTTGTTTACTTTTGCCGTTTGATTTCTTTTGCTTCGTTCGATTTGATTCTTTTTGCAAACCAGGGTTCTTAAGTTGAACTTTCTGGTTAGATCTTCTATTTGAGTTTTACCTGTGCATTAGATGAGTACTTATTGTATGCTTGTTGTTTGTCTATGATAGAATACCCGGAGTGCGCCGCCTGTTACTTCGAATCTCTAGGTTACGCGGATCATCAGCAAGGCAAGTAACACTTTGATCATACCTTTTCTACAACCAAGTTTTATTGCATTAGATCAATCTTCACACATTGCATGATTAGGATCTAATTAAATTGTGGGATGGGAAGTAGATGAGGTAGTACCTATTACCTGTTTATTATCAAACCTTTGGGAGTTACTTCTACGGTTGCTCATTATGCCATGATATGCTAGTAGACGTGGATTGGGTGAGTGATATCCATGACAGATGTGAGATTGATAATTAAAGGTTTATCTAAGGTGGCAACCTAACACACATCTGGGTGGATTGAGGCACCTGGGGTTTCCAGGACTTGCCTGTTTTTATTTGGACCGCCACCCAGGCCCAAAGGGATCATGAGATTATTCATACTAGAAACTTCCGTGTGCAGCCACAATCCATTATGGGCTCTGGCATAGTTGACTAAGTTGTGCGAACTCTTACATGGTAGACTAGCAGATGTAGGGGAAAGTAGGTGTACCGGTCTATCCGTCGTAAGGTGCTAGCGCTTCTGAAAGACTGTGTCTCGGTCATCCGTCTTCTCAAACACCCTGTAGTGCGAGAAACCAAACGGAGGCGATCGAGTCTTGTGGGGAAAGTGCGCAAACCTCTGCAGAGTGTAACAAACTAATCATGGTTAGCCATGTCCCCGGTTATGGACATCTTGAGTATCTAGTACCTGGATTATCATGTGAATCTCAACATGTTACTCTAAATTAATTTTGTGGGTTTTTTAATGATGTTACTTAATTGGGATTGAGAATGCTGTCAACCATTCTCAATGTTTAACAACCACCATGATAGTAATTAATTTTATTCCTTTGAAGTAGGAAAAAATTGGCTTTACGCAAAACAGTAACCATAGAGCTTTCCACCAGCCAAATATGCATATAGTATAGCTGTTGCATTCCATTACCCTCTATGTGTTACCTTGCCAGCATATTCCATGTGCTGACCCGTTTTCGGGCTGCAACGTTAATATTGCAGACTTTTCAGATGACGATTGAGGAGTTTTAGGTCGTGGTTCTATACTCAGTGATGCCGTTGGAGTTGATGGACTCACTTATCTTCCAAGCCTTCCGCTGTTATCGTTATTAGATGGCCTTAAGCCATATTTATTGTAATAAGTTCTATTTTGAGACACTCGATGTAATAAGTGTGTGATTGCTACTCTGCTATAAATCCTCCGAGTACTGTGTGGTGTCAGCATTACTGATCCAGGGATGACACCGGAGCACAGAGATCAGACTGTTTGAGGTCTGGTCGCTACACAGATCAACTGCGACTTCGGCATCTTCGTCACCAGCTCGACTGGTCACCTTGGTTCGACCAAGAACTGCGCCCCGTGTTCGGATCACCATGTTCGGATGAGGGCCTTCATCAACACCAACTCCGATCTCTGTCAAGATCATGGAGGAATCGTCCATGGAGCTCGGGGGCTCAACGTCAACATTGCCCTCGGGCGACCGTGCTGTTTTTCCGGACAGCGAACGCGTATCCGCCGCCACCGCCTCCTCGAGCGTCACTTTAACGATCGCTTCTGTGTAATTGTGCGGAATCGAGTCTACAACAACCCTGAAAAATTTCGTCGAGTTTCGATGGAGGAATCTCCGGTAATCTATGATATACCGGAGCCCTGTCAAATCTGGACGGGAATCCAGACGAGTTTAGGGCGTGGTGTCCAGCTTCTAGCTCTGACGTCCTTTGAAAGATCCAATCGTTGATCGGCTGCGGAATTCCTATATCTACCACCTCTCAAAATTTCAGCTCGATCCGGCCGTCCAAACTGCGGGAACCTTCCGATTAGTGCATCACTTTTTGGATCTGTTTTCTGCGCGAAAACGAATCCGACCCGAGTTCGTCTTTTTTATGAACAGGATTTCGGACATCCCTTTTGAAGGAAGTTTTGTATAGGGTATTGTGTTTTGTTTCCGAACACATCCCACTAACTTTAAGAACTTTTGAACATGATCTTCAACATCATGCTGGTGTCAAACCAGTCCGGCAATATTGCTCCACGGCTGCCGACCTGCGCTAGACACGTCGTCACTTTGTTGAGCCGAGCTCAACTTCTTCGGATCATCATCTCGGCAAGCCGAACAAGAGTCCGGCATCACGAAGGATAAATCATCACCAACATCGCTGCCCCACGGATTACACGGAGCGGGCATACCGGCATCACGGCACGGTCGCTTCATCAAGCCGGCATCGACCACGTCACGACCTGCATCGACAGGGCCGCACTATTGCTTCTTCAAGCTGGTGTCCATCACGCCGACCTACTTCGACTCATCGGCTGACATCGAGGCTTCGACATCTCGGCTGGACCGGGGGCTTCGCCATCTCTTCATCAACCTACTCCGGACACTTCGGCGTCACTAGCCGACCAGCTCCGTCACGTTAGGTGGGCCGAGGGCTTTGCCTCAGCGAGTCAACCTTTACCAGCATTGCCATGCCATCGTTTTATCGCCCATCAGGCAATGGGTGTGCGGAGCGGGTCCTAATTTTAGGAATCACCTTCCTTCAGATTGCTACAACAAATAAACCAGGTGCTATTAATCCTAGTATTTTTTGCTTGTTTGGGTTCATTTTTCCCAATGAATTATTACTCTGGTTTGTCCATCATATGTACACAGGTCTATCAAATGGTGGCTGCATTGACGACAGTCGCATGGTGGTTCGGTCAGTTTCCGTACATAGTCCGGCGAACGCCGCATCTGGAGCTCGGACCAACCTGCGAATTCAGGCTTTGCCACGCCTTTACCGCATCACGCCGATGCCCTGTATCGACATTGACTTCGGCGCCAGGCCATATTTCTTTTATTACTCACTTTGCATAAATTATTTATTATGAAACGATTTTTTTAATTATCATTATTACTATTATCTCCGGTTTGCACTATTTTTTGTGCACAGGAAAATGATCCAGGGACTTCGGCGTCACTCTGCCGGTCTGCATTGACCGTGCTATGTCACCACTTCGTCATGTCGAGCTCTCCACTCCGCCACCTCGGGACCGGCTTGGGGGATGGAACCTTGCCCTGCATCAAGCTCGGACCGCGTCATCAATACCGAACACATTAGCCAGCTAAGTCGCTTTCATGCTCAAAGCTTTAATTTCTAACTTGTGTTCGGTTCGACCAAGCATTATACTTTTTTTGGAAAAAGTTGCTTGTAAAAAATTTTCCTTGTCCAAACTTTGTTTGTGACACACAAATTCAAGGACTTAATTCACTTGGGGGCTTCCTTTATGAAGCTTTTTCCTCTTGCATGTGATTATACTTGTACGGCTTCGTTCGTTGTTCGTGTATTATGCCACAATATGCACCATATTGACTTAAGTGATTTGCAAGCTGGGTTGCCTCGCTCCTGTGTTTACCCCTACGTTCCTAATTGTTCGGCTAGGGAGTAAAGGGAGCACCTCTGCGATTGTCACGATCGGGTCACCCGAGCCGGACCTCAGACTGGGTGAAGCCGAAAGCTAGCGCTCTTATAGTTTTCAATGATGGTCGGCACACAACGGAACTCATGAGTACAAAAAATCTATTGCACAAGTCTCATAATAACAATGAGCACCGAAGAAAGGTATCGGTGGGGGTACTATTTTCTTCGAAGATGCTTCTTACACTTCACGGTAATATAGCATAAGTTCCCTGAGCACGCTTTGTCTGTTATAGCCTTATGGCCTGATTGCCTGGTTATTGGAAACACCGTCGATATTCTCGACCGATGGAGTACATAACACTTTTCGGTCCTTGACCGAAGAGGGAGAAGCTGACAGTCGGTTAAGACGCGTTTAAAGTTCGGTTGAACATAGATATGATATAAGTACTTCGGTACATGCAATCATTCTTCTACCCAAGTCACTTGGGGGCTCTTAAGTTTATTTGAGCCGTTTTATAATAAGTGTTCTTCTTCTTAGTCGTTGCAAAGTTTTATTATTATTTATCACTCCTTTTTTCGACACGAGTGTGCGGTCACTAGCCGGGGAGCCTAATTTCTCTCTCAAAGCCGCTAGAGTTTAGTTTGCTAAACTGGCCTGATGAGAAGTACTCCGCCCTCGGGATAGGAGGTTGAAGCTGTAGGCTGACCCGCTCGAAGTCTTGAGATAGGATGTATCATGTTAAAGCATGACAGAAGCACTTTTTTTTTCTAAAACCAATTTTTGGATTGGCACCGAACACTTGATCTTGTTCGGACGTCAAGTTTTTACTGACGTTTTTTGGCTTTTCGAGCCTATGGCACTTTTAAGCTATTTGTGCTTTTCCAGCATTAGTCTCGCAGTGCAACGCCGGACACCTTTAGGGATTCGGCAAAAACATTCTCAGATATTGCTATATATGCATCGGTTTCGAATTGTGTCTTTGGTCAATAGTTGGGTTGCCCGGCTCCTGCACTTGCTTCCTACGTTCCGTTTTGTTCGGCTAGGCGTGCAAAGGGAGAACCACTGCGATTGTGCTTCCAGCTCACATGGTTAAGCACCTCAGTGGAGAAAGCCGAAAACTGACTGTCATAATAAGCGTAAACTGGTCAGCGATCCGATGACTATGTTAAAAGACGGGCCGTTCATAACATTGGCCGAAGTGTTTACGGCTTGACCCCGACTGTCGCCGAACACTACCGGGGGCTATTAACTGGCCTCCCAAACTAAATCCTCGATATTTTGCTCTTACATTAGAGCTGAGGTTTAATGATCATGCTTAGCATGACAACCCAAAGAAAGGAACCGATAGCGGGACTATTTTCTTTGGAAGACATTTCTTCTGTTAAACAGTAATATAACATATCTCTCTGCGTACCTTTGTTTATAAAACCGTATGGCCAGATTGCCTTGTTTGTTGTAAATCTTTGCCCTCATAAAGGCTTTATAAAGTAGGACAAACACTCCTTGGCTACTGGCCGAGGAAGTGGAAGCCGATGGTCGGTCAACAAAGTTTTGTACAATGCGGATCCGAGCATTAATGACGTAAAGTACTTGGATACATAGAGTCATTACACATAATTTGTGATTTTACTATGGATATTGATCCTTAATTCGGCCACCCGTGCCCGCATTAAGGCTCGGGGGCTACTGGGCTTCGGGCTTATTATTTACAAATATTAAAGGGGCACATCGATCCCCTGATCTGGTGTTGCCACCCGACCAGTATCTCGGGGGCTACTGCATTGCTTGTCCAATGCAGAGAATTTTATGTGCAATATAGTTTCCGAGGAGATTTTGATCCTCAGGTTGGTCGGCCGCACCCAACCTGAGTCTCGAGGACTGAGCACGCCGCTTTTAGTGTCCCGAAGTATTCTGCCGAGCTAGGACTTGATCCTCAGGCCGATTTTGCAAATCAACCTGAGTCTCAGCGGCTACTGGGATCAGCGGTCTTACGTCATCCTTCATGTGCATCTCGGGTTTTACACCGATACACACCTTGAGGGCTACTAGCTATATATCTCGGCAGAGAATAAATTGCACCAACAAAAAATATTCACAAAAATCGGCCCACATTCGGGGTGGTGCACCACCTTGGAAGCAGTCCGGCATAAAGCTCGAGCGCTAGTGGCTGGCTCCATAGAGGGCATTTCCGGCATTAAGCTCGGCTAAACTCCTTCAACTTTTTTGAACCAAGGTGATATGACACCTCGGATATAGTCCGGCGTTGGAGCTGGGACACTGTCCGGCGTTGAAGCTTGGACATAGTCCGGCGTTGGAGCTCGGATGCATTCCGGCATTGGAGCTCGGAAGCGGTCCGGCATTGGTGCTCGGACGCAAAAGATACCTCGAATGCAGTCCAGCGTTAGAGCTCGGACGCAAGAGGACACTGCCTCCCGGGAACAACTTCAAACCCGAGGTGTGGCATAAAAATAATAAGGCATTGGTAAAGGCCGGAAACTTAAAGGGGCTCCTCGTATACCCGATGTATAAACTTGTCGAATTCATTTCGGTGATCCTCAAGATCGAAGATGAGAAGATTTGTTGAACCAGTTTTCAAGACCGACGACCGAAGATGAAGAACAGATTGGAAGAATCGAGGAGCGTCCCTAACTTGAAGACTGGTTCAGGGGGCTACTGACGGTGTCCTGGACTAGGGGGTACTCAACACGTCATCTCCCGATCTGATAGATTGGGCCGAGGACCCCTGTGGCTGTATACTCATGGGCTAGTTCGGACAACTGCCGCATACAAGGAAGATTCCAATCGACTTGGCGATCAAGACAAGGACTTCTCCCCACCGGCGTATTCGGCTAGGACTCTTGTTAACCTAGGCCTCTGGTGCATTATATAAACCAGGGCCAGGCTAGTCGATAGATCAGATATACACATCAACAATCATACCATAGGCTAGCTTCTAGGGTTTAGCCTCTCTGATCTCGTGGTAGATCAACTCTTGTACTACCCATATCATCAATATTAATCAAGCAGGACGTAGGGTTTTACCTCCATCAAGAGGGCTCAAACCTGGGTAAAGCTTTGTGTCCCCTGCCTCCTGTTACCATCGATCCTAGACGCATAGTTCGGGACCCCCTACCCGAGATCCGCCGGTTTTGACACCGACAGACTGGTTAGTGGAAACGAAACTACCCCAAGTATTTGGCGGAGAAGAAGGATGGCAAAGTGAAAGGTATATTTGATATACATGTTATTGATATGTACCTTACTAATGCTCGCAGTAGCGCCTGGGTATTTGATACTAGTTCTTTTGCTAATATTTACAACTCGAAACAGGGGCTACGGATTAAGCAAAGATTGGCTAAGGACTAGGTGACGATGCGCGTGGGAAATGGTTCCAAAGTCGATGTGATCGCCATCGACATGCTACCTCTACTTCTACCTTTGGGATTAGTTTTAGACCTAAGTAATTGTTATTTGGTGCCAGCGTTGAGCATGAACATTATGTCTAGATCTTGTTTAATGCGAGACGGTTATTCATTTAAATCAGAGAATAATGGTTGTTCTATTTATATGAGTAATATCTTTTATGGTCATGCACCCTTGATGAGTGGTCTATTTTTACTAAATCTTGATAGTAGTGATACACATGTTTATAGTATTGAAGCCAAAAGATATAAGTTTAATAATGATAGTGAAACTTATTTGTGGCACTGCCGTTTAGGTCATATTGGTGTAAAGCGCATGAAGAAACTCCATGCTGATGGAGTTTTGGAATCACTTGATTATAAATCACTTGATGCTTGTGAACCATGCCTCATGGGCAAGATGACTAAGACTCCGTTCTCCGAAAGAATGGAGCGAGCAACAGACTTGTTGGAAATAATACATACTGATGTATGCGGTCCGATGAGTGTTGATGCTCGCGGCGGGTATCGTTATTTTCTTACCTTCACAGATGATTTGAGAAGATATGGGTATATCTACTTGATGAAACATAAGTCTGAAACATTTGAAAAGTTCAACAAATTTCAGTGTGAAGTGAAAAATCATCGTAACAAGAAAATTAATTTTCTACGATCCGATCGTGGAGGAGAATATTTGAGTTACGAGTTTGGTCTTCATTTGAAACAATGCGGAATAGTTTCGCAACTCACGCCACCTGGAACACCACAGCATAATGGTGTGTCCGAACATCGTAACCGCACTTTATTAGATATGGTGTGATCTATGATGTCTCTTACTGATTTACCACTATCATTTTGGGGTTATGCTTTAGAGACGGCTGCATTCACGTTAAATAGGGCACCATCGAAATCCGTTGAGACGACACCTTATGAACTGTGGTTTGGCAAGAAACCCAAATTGTCGTTTCATAAAGTTTGGGGTTGCGATGCTTATGTTAAAAAGCTTCTACCTGATAAGCTCGAACCCAAATCGGAAAATGTGTCTTCATAGGATACCCAAAGGAGACTGTTGGGTACACCTTCTATCACAGATCTGAAGCAAGATATTCGTTGCTAAGTTGTTATTTATATTTCCTTATATCATGATAAATGTTTATTATTCATGCTAGAATTGTATTAACCGGAAACTTATTACATGTGTGGATACATAGACAAACAGAGTGTCCCAAGTATGCCTCTACTAGACTAGCTCGTTAATCAAAGATGGTTAAGTTTCCTAGCCATAGACATGTGTTGTCATTTGATGAAGGGGATCACATCATTAGATAATGATGTGATGGACAAGACCCATCAGTTAGCTTAGCACTATGATCATTTAGTTTATTGCTATTGCTTTCTTCATGACTTATACATATTCCTATGACTATGAGATTATGCAACTCCCGAATACCGGAGGAACACTTAGTGTGCTATCGAACGTCACAACGTAACTCGATGATATAAAGATGCTCTACAAGTGTCTCCGATGGTGTTTGTTGAGTTGGCATAGATCGAGATTAGGATTTGTCACTCCGATTGTCGGAGAGGTATCTCTGGGCCCTCTCGGTAATGCAAATCACTATAAGCCTTGCAAACATTGTGACTAATGAGTTAGTTGTGGGATGATGCATTACGGAACGAGTAAAGAGACTTGCCGGTGACGATATTGAACTAGGTATGATGATATCGACGATTGAATCTCGGGCAAGTAACATACTGATGACAAAGGGAACAACATATGTTGTTGTGCGGTTTGACCGATAAAGATCTTCGTAGAATATGTAGGAGCCAATTTGAGCATCCAGGCTCCGCTATTGGTTATTGACTGGAGATATGTCTCGGTCATGTCTACATAGTTCTCGAACCCGTAGGGTCCGCACGCTTAACGTTCGATGACGATTTGTATTATGAGTTATGTGATTTGATGACCGAACTATGTTCGGAGTCCCGGATGAGATCACGGGCATGGCGAGGATTCTCGAAATGGTCGAGACGTAAAGATTGATATATTGGAAGGCTATATTTGGACATCAGAAAGGTTCTGAGTGGTTCGGGTATTTTTTGGAGTACCGGAGAGTTACGGGAATTCGGCGGGGGAAGTATTGGGCCTTCATGGGCCTTAGTGGAAAGGAGAGAAGGGCCACAAGGGGAGTCCGTGCGCCCCCTATGGGCTGGTCCGAATTGTACTAGGGAGGGGCGGCGCCCCCCTCTTTCCTTCTCCCTCTCCTTTCCTTCCTTCTTCTGCTACATGGACTAGGAAAGGAGGGAAACCTAGTCCTACTAGGAGTAGGAATCCCCCCTTGGGGCGCCCTTTGAGGCCGGGCCTCCTCCTCCTCCCCTCCTTTATATATGGGGGAGGGGGCACCCCATAGACACACAAGTTGATCTTTAGCCGTGTGCGGTGCCCCCCTCCACAGTTTTCCACCTCGGTCATATTGTCATAGTGCTTAGGCGAAGCCCTACGTCGGTAACTTCATCATCACCGTCAACACACCATCGTGCTGACGCAACTCACCCTCAGCCTCAACTGGATCAAGAGTACGAGGGACGTCACCGAGCTGAATGTGTGCAGATTGCGAAGGTGACGTGCGTTCGGTACTTGATCGGTTGGATTGCGAAGACGTTCGACTACATCAACCGCGTTACTCAACGCTTCCGCTTTCGGTCTACGAGGGTACGTAGACACACTCTCCCCTCTCGTTGCTATGCATATCCTAGATAGATCTTGCTTGACCGTAGGAAACTATTTGAAATACTGCGTTCCCCAACAACAGCTCCACCATTCAATAAAAATACGTATCCGGTTTGTGACTTAGAGTCATCCGGATCAGTGTCAAAGCTTGCATCAGCATAACTGTTTACGATGAGCTCTTTGTCACCTCCATTAATGAGAGACATATCCTTAGTCCTTTTCAGATATTTCAGGATGTTCTTTACCATTTTCCAGTGATCCACTCCTGGATTACTTTGGTACCTCCCCGTGAAACTAATAGCAAGGCACACATCAGGTCTGGTACACAACATTGCATACATGATAGAACCTATGGCTGAAGCATAGGGAATGACTTTCATTTTCTCTCTATCTTCTGCAGTGGTCAGGCATTGAGTTTGACTCAACTTCACACCTTGTAACACAGGCAAGAACCCTTTCTTTGCTTGATCCATTTCGAACTTCTTCAAAACTTTGTCAAGGTATGTGCTTTGTGAAAGTCCAATTAAGCGTCTTGATCTATCTCTATAGAGCTTGATGCCCAATATATAAGCAGCTTCACCGAGGTCTTTCATTGAAAAATTCTTATTCAAGTATCCTTTTATACTATTCAGAAATTCAGTATCATTTCCGATCAACAATATGTCATCCACATATAATATCAGAAATGCTACAGAGCTCCCACTCACTTTCTTGTAAATACAGGCTTCTCCAAAAGTCTGTATAAAACCATATGCTTTGATCACACTATCAAAGCGTATATTCCAACTCCGAGAGGCTTGCACCAGTCCATAAATGGATCGCCGGAGCTTGCACACTTCGTTAGCACCTTTTGGATCGACAAAACCTTCTGGTTGCATCATATACAACTCTTCTTTAAGATATCCATTAAGGAATGCAGTTTTGACATCCATTTGCCAAATTTCATAAACATAAAATGCGGCAATTGCTAACATGATTCGGACGGACTTAAGCATCGCTACGGGTGAGAAGGTCTCATCATAGTCAACTCCTTGAACTTGTCGAAAACCTTCTGCAACAAGTCGAGCTTTGTAGACAGTAACATTACTATCAGCGTCAGTCTTCTTCTTGAAGATCCACTTATTCTCTATGGCTTGCTGATCATCGGGCAAGTCAACCAAAGTCCACACTTTGTTCTCACACATGGATCCCATCTCATATTTCATGGCCTCAATCCATTTTGCGGAATCTGGGCTGAACATCTCTTCCTCATAGTTCGTAGGTTCGTCATGGTCAAGTAACATGACCTCCAGAACATGATTACTGTACCACTCTGGTGTGGATCTTATTCTGGTTAACCTATGAGGTTCGGTAGTAACTTGATCAGAAGTTTAATGATCATCATCATTAGCTTCCTCACTTACTGGTGTAGGAATCACTGGAACTGATTTCTGTGATGAACTACTTTCCAATAAGGGAGTAGACACAATTACCTCGTCAAGTTCTACTTTCCTCCCACTCAATTCTTTCGAGAGAAACTCCTTCTCTAGAAAGGATCCATTCTTAGCAACGAATATCCTGCCTTTGGATCTGTGATAGAAGGTGTACCCAATAGTCTCCTTTAGGTATCCTATGAAGACACATTTCTCCAATTTGGGTTCGAGCTTATCAGGTTGAAGCTTTTTTCACATAAGCATCGCAACCCCAAACTTTAAGAAATGACAACTTGGGTTTCTTGCCAAACCATAGTTCATAAGGTGTAGTTTCAACGGATTTTGATGGTGCCCTATTTAACGTGAATGCAGCTGTCTCTAAAGCATAACCCCAAAATGACAGCGGTAAATTAGTAAGAGACATCATAGATCGCACCATATCTAATAAAGTGCGGTTACGAAGTTCGGACACACCATTACGTTGTGGTGTTCCAGGTGGCGTGAGTTGCGAAACTATTCCGCATTGTTTCAAATGAAGAGCAAACTCATAACTCAAATATTCACCTCCACGGTCAGATCGTAGAAACTTAATTTTCTTGTTACGATGATTTTCCACTTCAATCTGAAATTATTTGAACTTTTCAAATGTTTCAGACTTATGTTTCATCAAGTAGATATACCCATATCTGCTCAAATCATCTGTGAAGGTAAGAAAATAACGATACCCGCCGCGAGCATCAAAACTCATCGGACCGCATACATCAGTATGTATTATTTCCAACAAGTCTGTTGCTCGCTCCATTGTTCCGGAGAACGGAGTCTTAGTCATCTTTCCCATGAGGCATGGTTTGCAAGCATCAAGTGATTCATAATCAAGTGATTCCAAAAGCCCTTCAGCATGGAGTTTCTTCATGCGCTTTACACCAATGTGACCTAAAGGGCAGTGCGACAAATAAGTGGCACTATCATTATTAAACTTATATCTTTTGGCTTCAATACTATGAATATGTGTATCACTACTATCAAGATTTAATAAAAATAGACCACTCATCAAGGGTGCATGACCATAAAAGATATTACTCATATAAATAGAACAATAATTATTCTCTGATTTAAATGAATAACCGTCTCGCATCAAACAAGATCCAGATATAATGTTCATGCTCAATGCTGGCACCAAATAACAATTATTTAGGTAGATGTAGAGGTAGTGTGCCGACAGTGATCCCATCGACTTTGGAACCATTTCCCACGTGCATCGTCACCTCGTCCTTAGCCAATCTTCGCTTAATCCATAGCCCCTGTTTAAAGTTGCAAATGTTAGCAACAGAACCAGTATCAAATACCCATGCGCTACTACGAGCATTAGTAAGGTACACATAAATAACATGTATATCAAATATACATTTCACTTTGCCATCCTTCTTCTTCGCCAAATACTTGGGGCAGTTCCGCTTCCAGTGACCTGTTCCTTTGCAGTAGAAGCACTCGGTCTCAGGCTTAGGTCCAGGCTGTGACGGCCCCGATTCAATCGTACACTAATCATACACGCAAACATGTACGATCAAGATCAGGGACTCACGGGAAGATATCACAACACAACTCTGAAAATAAAATAAGTCATACAAGCATCATATTACAAGAGAGGGGCCTCGAGGGCTCGAATACAAGAGCTCGATCATAGACGAGTCAGTGGAAGCAACAATATCTGAGCACACACATAAGTTAAACAAGTTTGCCTTAACAAGGCTAGCACAAACTGGGATGCAAATCGAAAGAGGCGCAGGCCTCCTGCCTGGGATCCTCCTAAACTACTCCTGGTCGTCGTCAGCGGCCTGCACGTAGTAGTAGGCACCACCAGTGTAGTAGGAGTCGTCGTCGATGGTGGCGTATTGCCCCAGGACTCCAACGTCTGGTCGCAATAATCGGGTATAGAAACAGGGGAAAAGGGGGAGCAAAGCAACCGTGAGTACTCATCCAAAGTACTCGCAAGCAAGGAACCACACTACATATGCATGCATTGGTAACAAATGGAAAAGGGGTAGCAATGTGGACTGAACTACGCTTCTGGTAACCTCCATCTTGCAGCAGAAGAAGAGAGTAGATGGTAAGTTCACCAAGTAGCATCGCATAGCATAATCCTACCCGGTGATCCTCCCCTCATCGCCCTGTGAGAGAGCGATCACCGGTTGTATCTGGCACTTGGACACACTTTTCTGGGTCATGCCCGGCCTCGGAAGATCAACACCTCGCAGCCCTACCTAGGCACAACACAGAGGTCAGCACGCCGGTCTAAATCATATGGCGCAGGGGTATGGGCCCCTCGCCCATTGCACACCTGCACGTTGCGAACGCGGCCGGCGAGCAGACCTAACCTCCCTTATACAAGAGCAGGTGTTCCAGTCCAACCCGGCGCGCGCCGCTCAGTCGCTGGCGTCAAGAAGGCTTCGGCTGATACCACGACGTCGAGTGCCCATAACTGTTCCCGCGTAGTTAGTTAGTGCATATAGGTCAGTGGCCAAACTCAGATCAAATACCCAGATCTTGTTAAGCATGTTATTTGAAATAACCGCGGTCGCCGACCAGGGCCAGGCCCACCTCTCTCCTAGGTGGTCTCAACCTGCCCTGTCGCTCCGCCACGAAGATCCACTTAGAGGGCCGTCGGGACAAACGTCCTTTCGAACCCAATCCGTGAATCACTCGCGGGTACTCTACGAGCCGACCCGACTTTAGTCACCACAAGTATCATATGTTATGTATATAAATATAAACCCGTGATCACCTCCCAAGTGATCACGGCCTGATAGTATAGCATGGCAGACGGACAAGGCCACTGATGATAAACTAGCATCCTATACTAAGCCTTTAGGATTGCAGGTAAGGTACCAATGACTGTAGCAACAATGACAGGCTATGCATCATGATAGGATTAACAGAAAGCAGTAACATGCTACACTACTCTAATGCAAGCAATAGAGAGAAGAGTAGGCGATATCTGGTGATCAAGGGGGGGCTTGCCTGGTTGCTCTGGCAAGTAGGGGTCGTCAACAACATAGTCGAATGGGGCACCAACAGCGGCGTCAGTCTCGTAGTCTACTGGAGAGAAGAGGGGGGAGAAACAATGAATACAATGTAAACAGATGCATAACGATGCATGACATGACAAGTAGCGGTGCTAGGTGTGCCTTAACGCGGTATGAGGTGATACCGGTGAAGGGGGGAAACATCCGGGAAAATATCCCCGGTGTTTCACGTTTTTGGGCAGATGAATCGAAGGGGGAACGTTGCGTGTTCGCTATGCTAGGGATGCGTGGCGGACAAACGGGCTGCGTATCCGGATTTGTCTCGTCGTTCTGAGCAACTTTCATGTACAAAGTTTTTCCATCCGAGCTATGGTTTATTTTATATTAATTTTAAAAGATTTAAATTATTAGGATTTATTTAATTATTTTAAATCAACATTATCCAGAACAGTGCACGCTGACGTCAGCAGTCAACGTTGACCGTTGACCTGGTCAACCTGACAGGTGGGTCCCACCTGTCAGCGACACATTTTAATTAACCAATTTTAATTAACCTAACCAGGATTAATTAGGGGTGGGCCCCAGTAGTCAGTGACTACATAATTAGCTAATTAACTAATTAGGTTAATTAGGTAAGTAATGTTTAATTAGTTTAATTAAACAAGATTAATTTATTTAATTAATTCTTTAATTATTATTATTATTATTTTAATTCCTTTTTTTAACGTTCTCAGGGGCGTGGGGCCCTCGTGTCATAGCCCCATGGCCTTAGCGGTTCGGGCGGCGGTTGACGGGCTGGCGTTGGGCGCTAGCCCGTTTGGGCGCTAGCCCTGGCTACCAGGGGGGCACCGGAGCAGCACGACAGGAGGGCCGGCACGCGCGTCGCGAGGCATGCGCTCCAAGGCAGCAGGCGCGAGCGGAAGGGACCACGATGGCGCGGGCGGAACGTCCCACGCGATCCGGGTGCGGCAGGGACGCGCAGGTCGTGCACGCGAGGCCGGGGCGAGAGTGAGCGGTGAGCAGGCAGTGGGGAGCGGCGCGGCCGTCGGAGTAGAGGGGAGGGCGTCAGGGGCGCGCGCGGTAGCGAGCAGCGGCGAGTGGGAGCGGCCTGCTGGGCACCGGTGGGTGCGGGGTTTGCGGCGGCGGCAGTGGCAGGGTCGTGGCGAGGTCAGGCGGGGCGGCGGCTGGCCGGGACGAGGTGCGCGCAACCGAGGACGAAGGAGGGGTGCGACGCACGAATAGAAGCGGCTAGAGGCAGCAGCAACGGTGGCAGGCGAGGGAGGCGCGAGCGCGGCAGGGTCGCGGTGGCGGGCGGCGAGTGTGGTGGCCGCGGCGCGCGCTGGCGGCGCATGCGCGGGACGAGGCCACGGCGAGTGAAGCGGCAGAGCGAGGCGAGGCTCGGTCGTGCGCATGCGGGGGGGGGGCACGCCGGGTGGGGCGCGGCGCGGCGATGCAGGGACGAGCGGAGGGAGTAGAGGCGAGGCAGCGCCTGGGAGGGGGTCGGCGAGCGGCTATGTGTGCGCGAGGCTAGTGACGGCCGAGCTCGACGAGGTCAGCGGCGGGCGCGAGCGAGAGACGAGGAGAGGGGGCTCATGAGGGGATGTAGGGGACTGGGCAGCGGGGCTCGTGGTGGGGGGACGGGGACGTCGCAACAGAGATGAAGCAGGCCGACGAGGGAGTCCGGGCGACGATGGACAAGGACGAGGCGATGCGGCGTCGCGGCGAGGCGCCGGCGTGAGGCGGGGCAGCACCGGGCAGCGTCGGCGGCCTCCTCCTCTCGTTCCCGATCCAATCGAGGGAGAGGGGAAGATATTTGGGGGGGGGGAGTGGGGTGTCTGTGGGTTTACTGGGGGAGTGGGGGTTATGAGGAGTGGGTGAGTGGCCGGTTAACCCTGTTGGGCCGGTGGCCTGCTGGGCCTGAGCCCAGTGGGAGGGGTGTTTCCCTTTTTGTTTTTTTGTTAGTTTGTTTTTTTCTTTTGTATTTTCTTTCTTTTACTTATTTTCTTTTCTGTTTTATTTCAATTTAAATCATTTAGGAATTTTATAAAAAATGTGTTTATTACACCATATTTACATATGTAAAATATGGCACCTCCCGAAGAATTTTGTTTTAACTTTTGAAAAGTTTGACGTCTGACATTTATTTGAACTTTTGAATTTGAAATTTTTTTGATCCAACGCGAGGTGATGTGGTGATCGGGGTGATGTGGCACCGTTAACATGGGATTACTGTAGCATGATTATCCGGGCGTTACAAAACTCCTCCACTACAAGAAATCTCGTCCCGAGATTTTAGGAGGTAGTGGGAAACAGTGCGGGGTATTCATCATGCACGCGATCCTCGCGTTCCCAAGTGGCTTCATCTTCAGAGTGATGCGACCACTGGACCTTGAGGAATTTGATCGCCTTCCGATGGGTGCGGCGTTCAGCTTGGTTGAGAATTCAGACCTGATGCTCTTTATAGGAGAGGTCCTGCTGCAATTCGAGCACTTCCTGATCCACTGCTCGGATTGGATCCTTGAAGCAACGGCGGAGCTGTGACACGTGGAACACATCATGAACCTGAGAAAGGTTGGACGAAAGCTCCAGTTGATATGCCACTTTTCCACGCCTTTCGAGAATAGTGAATGGGCCAATATAGCGAGGAGCTAGCTTGCCCTTGATCCCGAAGCGGTGAGCACCCTTCATTGGTGTAACTCGAAGATAAGCCTTTTCGCCAGGTTGATAGACCATGTCTTTGTGATGACGGTCATACTGACTCTTCTGACGTGACTTTGCAGTCTTGAGATTCTCGCGAATAATGTGGACTTGTTCTTCGGCCTGTTGGATAATATCCGGACCGAAGAGTGGACGTTCCCTAGTTTTTGACCAGTTCAGAGGGGTCTGACACTTTCGTCCATATAACACTTCGAAGGGGGACATCTTCAGACTAGCTTGATAGCTATTATAATAAGAGAACTCGGCATACAGAAGAGATTCCTCCCATTTCTTGCCGAAGGAAATTAGACAAGCTCGAAGCATGTCCTCCAGAACTTGGTTGACATGTTCAACTTGTCCTTGCGACTGAGGATGAAACGCAGTACTGAATGACAGATGAGTTCCCATAGATTCTTGGAAACTAGCCCAGAATCTTGAAGTGAACAAGCTGCCATGGTCTGAACTGATAACCATTGGAATACCGTGAAGTGAAACAATTCTGGACATGTAGAGAGTTGCAAGCTGACTGGCAGTGATTGTTTCTTTGACCGCCAGAAAATGTGCAACTTTAGAAAGTCGATCGATGAAGACAAGAATAGCATCATTACCTTTCTGCGATTTGGGAAACCCAGTGACGAAGTCCATTTCAACATGGTCCCATTTCCATTCAGGAATAGTGATAGGTTGTAGAGTTCCAGCAGGCCTTTGATGTTCAGCTTTGATACGACGGCAAACGTCACACTCAGCAACATATCGAGCAATGACTTGCTTCATATTAGACCACCAGAATCTCTGAGGGATGTCTTGGTACATCTTTGTACTACGAGGATGGATAGATAGAGGCGTATCATGAGCTTCTTTCATAACCTTTTTAGTCTGATCCAGGTTTTTCCTCGAACATGGTACCACTAGGCAGCCTTTGAAGTACGAGGCGCCATCATCGGCGATAGTGAAGAATGAGGGCTTTCCTTCTGCGAGATGGCGTTTAATCTTCTGGACTTCAGAGTCATAACCTTGAATAGTCTTTATACCATCTACGAGATCTGGTACGACAGCCGGGGTATTTAGAGAACCCTTAGTAACAACACGAAGATTCATCTTTTGGAACTCCGAGGGAGGGGGAGTGATACGTCTCCAACGTATCTATAATTTTTGATTGCTCCATGCTATATTACCTACTGTTTTGGACTGTATTGGGCTTTATTTTCCACTTTTATATTATTTTTGGGACTAACCTATTAACCGGAGGCCCAACCCAGAATTGCTGTTTTTTTGCCTATTTCAGTGTTTCGAATAAACGGAATATCAAACGGAGTCCAAACGGAATAAAATCTTTGGGAATGTGACTTTCTCACCGAACGTGATCCAGGAGACTTGGACCCTGCTCCAAGGAACAAAAGAGGCGGTCACGAGGGTGGGGGGCGCCCCCCCTAGGGCGCACCCCCCTGCCTCGTGGGCCCCTCGTTGCTCCTCCGGTGTACTTCTTCCTCCTATATATAAACACGTACCCCCAAACGATTAGAACAGGAGCCAAAACCCTAATTCCACCACCGCAACTTTCTGTATCCACGAGATCCCATCTTGGGGCCTGTTCCGGAGCTCCGCCGGAAGAGGGCCGTCATCACGGAGGGCTTCTACATCATCATAGCCTCTCCGATGAAGTGTGAGTAGTTTACCTCAGACCTTCGGGTCCATAGTTAGTAGCTACATGGCTTCTTCTCTCTCTTTGAATCTCAATACAAAGTTCTCCCCCTCTATTGTGGAGATCTATTCGATGTAATCTTCTTTTTGCGGTGTGTTTGTTGAGACCGATGAATTGTGGGTTTATGATCAAGTCTATCTATGAATAATATTTGAATCTTCTCTGAATTCTTTTATGTATGATTGGTTATCTTTGCAAGTCTCTTCGAATTATCTGTTTGGTTTGGCCAACTAGATTGGTAGTTCTTGCCATGGGAGAAGTGCTTAGCTTTGGGTTCGATCTTGCGGTGTCCTTACCCAGTGACAGAAGGGGTAGCAAGGAATGTATTGTATTGTTTCCATCAAGGATAACAAGATGGGGTTTATTTCATATTGCATGAATTTATCTCTCTACATCATGTCATCTTGCTTAAGGCGTTACTCTGTTTTTAACTTAATACTCTAGATGCATGCTGGATAGCGGTCGATGAGTGGAGTAATAGTAGTAGATGCAGAATCGTTTCGATCTACTTGTCACGGACGTGATGCCTATATACATGATCATGCCTAGATATTCTCATAACTATGCTCAATTCTGTCAATTGCTCAACAGTAATTTGTTCACCCACCGTAGAATACTTATGCTCTTGAGAGAAGCCACTAGTGAAACCTATGGCCCCTGGGTCTATTCTCATCATATCAATCTCCATTACTTTAATCTTGCTTTGCCTTTTACTTTGCCTTTACTTTTTACTTTGCATCTTTATACCAAAAATATTATATCTATCAGATCTCACTCTCGTAAGTGACCGTGAAGGGCTTGACAACCCCTAATCGCGTTGGTTGCGAGTAGCTATCGCTTTGTGCAGGTACGAGGGACTTGAGCGTGGGCTCCTTCTGGATTGATACCTTGGTTCTCAAAAACTGAGGGAAATACTTACGCTACTCTGCTACATCATCCCTTCCTCTTCGGGGAAAACCAACGCAAGCTCAAGATGTAGCAAGAAGGATTTCTGGCGCCGTTGCCGGGGAGTCTACGCAAAAAGTCAACATACCAAGTACCCATCACAATCCCTATCTCTCGCATTACATTATTTGCCATTTGCCTCTCGTTTTCCTCTCCCCCCAATTCACCCTTGTCGTTTTATTCGCCCTCTCCCTCTCTCCCTATCATCCCTCTCTATTTGCCTCTTTTGCCCGTTCGCTCTTGTTTGCTTGCCGTCATGACTAGTCCCATATCTTCTCCGTTGTCTCCCGAGAGTGAAGTTCTAAATTTTAAACAAAGGGAGGGAGAAAATCTAAAAGATGCTTGGTATAGAATTTGCAATGCTCAAAATATATCTACTAGGAAGAAATCTACCTTAGTTCTTCTCTGCAATTTTTATGTAGGTGTTAATCCTTGGTATAGATATATACTCGATACCATTACCGGAGTGAATTTCTTGGGTAGCCATACTTTTGATTCTTATAATGCTATGCTAAATTTATTTGGCTCACCACCTCTTTTGGTTAATGGAACCACGTTAACTTTGGAGCATGTTATGCAAAGACTTGAAATTATCGACAATAAAGTTGCTACTGTTGAATCAATTGAAAATCTAGATAAAAAGATCCACAATAAAATTACTCAATATGGATCTAAGGTAGGAATGACTTTGAAAAATATTAAGGAAAAAAGAACCCATAGTTAATGAGAGAATGAACTTAGATTCCACGAGAATTGTTAAACTTGAGGGTATCATTACAAATTTGGGAACCGCTTTTTCTTCCGTAAATAATACTCCAAGTCCTCCTACTAAAATTTCCAAGCTTATGTATGTTCCTAAAAATAAGGGTGAATCATCTAGTAAAGAAACTGCGGATCTTAAATCTATAAGTGTTCATCCCGATCTTTTTGCTATCATTAAGGAACCATTTATTACACATGAATTTTTCGATATTTTGCCTAAAAGTTTGATAATTAATAAAAAGAAAGAAATTCCTAAAGATGGTAGATTCCTAATTGAATAATTGCCTACCAAAGATGGCAATACCTAGATCTATCCTCGCTTTTATGCCTAGCTAGGGGCATTAAACGATAGCGCTTGTTGGGAGGCAACCCAATTTTATTTTTATTCCTTGATTTTTGCTCCTGTTTAGTAATAAATAAATTATTTAGCCTATTTTTTTGTTGTGTTTTTTTGTGTTTAATTAGTGTTTGTGCCAAGTAGAACCGTTGGGAAGACTTGGGGAAAGTCTTGTTGAACTTGCTGTAAAAAAACAGAAACTTTAGCGCTCACGAGAACTGCTGTCATTTTTATTTTAAGAGTGATATTTAGTTAATTATTTTTGCATATGATTAATAGATAAATTCCTCAAGTCCAGAAATTTATTTTAGAATTTTTGGGGTTCCAGATCTTGCGGTAGCTACAGATTACTACAGACTGTTCTGTTTTTGACAGATTCTGTTTTTCGTGTGTTGTTTGCTTATTTTGATGAATCTATGGCTAGTAAAATAGTTTATAATCCATATAGAAGTTGGAATACAGTAGGTTTAACACCAATATAAATAAATAATGAGTTCATTACAGTACCTTGAAGTGGTCTTTTGTTTTCTTTCGCTAACGGAGCTCACGAGTTTTCTATTTTGAGTTTTGTGTTGTGAAGTTTTCAAGTTTTGGGTGAATTCATTTGATGGATCATGGAACAAGGAGTGGAAAGAGCCTAAGCTTGGGGATTCCCATTGCACCACCAAGATAATCCAAGGACACCAAGAAGTCAAAGCTTGGGGATGCCCCGGAAGGCATCCCCTCTTTCGTCCACTTCCATCGGTAATTTACTTGGAGCTATACTTTTATTCACCAACATGATATGTGTTTTGCTTGGAGCGTCTTGTATTATTTTTGCCTTTTTGTCTTAGTATGCCACAATAATCCTTGCTGTACACACCTTTTGAGAGAGCCATACATGAATTAAAATTTGATAGAATGCTCTATGTGCTTCACTTATATCTTTTGAGCTAAGTAGTTTTGCTCTATGTGTTTCACTTATATCTTTTGAGCGTTATAATTTTGCTCTATGTGATTCACTTAGATCTTTTAGAGAATGGCGGTGGATTTGTTTTAAAGAAACTATTGATCTCTGATGCTTCACTTAAATTATTTTGAGAATCTTAATAGCATGGTAATTTGCTTAATAATAATATGCTTGGTATTCAAGATTTGTGAAACTTTCTTTTGAGTGTGTTGAATACTAAGAAAAGATTGAAGCATGATAATTGTTTTGAGATATGGAGGTGATAATATTAAAGACATGCTAGTTGAGTAGTTGTGAATTTAAAGAATACTTGTGTTAAGGTTTGTGATTCCCGTAGCATGCATGTATGGTGAACCCTTATGTGATGAAGTCGGAGCATGATTTATTTATTGATTGTCTTCCTTATGAGTGGCAGTCGGGGACGAGCGATAGTCTTTTCCTACCAATCTATCCCCTAGGAGCATGCGCGTAATACTTTGCTTTGATAACTTCTAGATTTTTGCAATAAGTATATGAGTTCTTTATGACTAATATTGAGTCCATGGATTATACGTACTCTCACCCTTCCACCTTTGCTAGCCTCTCTAATACCGCGCACCTTTCGCCGGTATCATACACCTACCATATACCTTCCTCAAAACAGCCACCATACCTACCTATTATGGCACTTCCATAGCCATTCCGAGATATATTTCCATGCAACTTTCCACCGTTCCGTTCATGACACATTTATCATTGTCACATTGCATATCCCGGTACACCACCGGATGCATTCACATAGAGTCATATTTTGTTCTAAGTATCGAGTTGTAATTGTTGAGTTATAAGAAAAATAAAAGTGTGATGATCATCATTATTAGAGCATTGTCCCAGTGAGGAAAGAATGATGGAGACTATGATTCCCCCATAAGTCGGGATGAGACTCCGGAAAAAGAGGCCAAAGAAGCCCAAATAAAAAGAGGCCATAAAAAAGAGAAAAGGCCCAAACAAAAAAAATAAAAAAATGAGAGAAAAAGAGAGAAGGGACAATGTTACTATCCTTTTACCACACTTGTGCTTCAAAGTAGCACCATGATCTTCATAGTAGAGAGTCTCTCATGTTATCATTTTCATATACTAGTGGGAATTTTTCATTATAGAACTTGGCTTGTATATTCCAATGATGGGCTTCCTCAAAAAATTGCCCTAGGTCTTCATGAGCAAGCAAGTTGGATGCACACCCACTTAGTTTCTTTTTGAGCTTTCATATACTTATAGCTCTAGTGCATCCGTTGCATGACAATCCCTACTCACTCACATTGATATCTATTGATGGGCATCTCCATAGCCCGTTGATACGCCTAGTTGATGTGAGACCATCTTCTCCTTTTTATCTTCTCCACAACCACCATTCTATTCCACCTATAGTGCTATATCCATGGCTCACGCTCATGTATTGCGTGAAGATTGAAAAAGTTAGAGTGTGAAACAATTGCTTGGCTTGTCATCGGGGTTGTGCATGATTTAAATACTTTGTGTGGTGAAGATGGAGCATAGCCAGACTATATGATTTTGTATGGATAACTTTCTTTGGCCATGTTATTTTGAGAAGACATAATTGCTTTATTAGTATGCTTGAAGTATTATTATTTTTTATGTCAATATAAACTTTTGTATTGAATATTTCTAATCTGAATATTCATACCACAATTAAGAAGATTTACATTGAAATTATGCCAAGTGGCACTCCGCATCAAAAAATCTCTTTTTATCATTTACCTACTCGAGGACGAGCAGGAATTAAGCTTGGGGATGCCTGATACGTCTCCAACGTATCTATAATTTTTGATTGCTCCATGCTATATTATCTACTGTTTTGGACTATATTGGGCTTTATTTTGCACTTTTATATTATTTTTGGGACTAACCTATTAACCGGAGGCCCAGCCCAGAATTGTTGTTTTTGCCTATTTCAGTGTTTCGGATAAACGGAATATCAAACGGAGTCCAAACAGAATAAAATCTTCGGGAACGTGATTTTCTCACCGAACGTGATTTAGGAGACTTGGACCCTGCTCCAAGGAACAAAAGAGGCGGACATGAGGGTGGGGGCGCCCCCCCCAGGGCGCGCCCCTTGCCTCGTGGGCCCCTCGTTGCTCCTCCGGCGTACTTCTTCCTCCTGTATATACACACGTACCCCCAAACGATCAAAACAGGAGCCAAAAACCTAATTCCACCGCCGCAACTTTCTGTATCCACGAGATCCCATTTTGTGGCCTGTTCCGGAGCTCCGCCGGAAGAGGATCGTCATCACGGAGGGCTTCTACATCATCATAGCCTCTCCGATGAAGTGTGAGTAGTTTTCCTCAGACCTTCGGGTCCATAGTTAGTAGCTAGATGGCTTCTTCTCTCTCTTTGAATCTCAATACAAAGTTCTCCCCCTCTCTTGTGGAGATCTATTCGATGTAATCTTCTTTTTGCGGTGTGTTTGTTGAGACCGATGAATTGTGGGTTTATGATCAAGTCTATCTATGAATAATATTTGAATCTTCTCTGAATTGTTTTATGTATGATTGGTTATCTTTGCAAGTCTCTTCGAATTATCCGTTTGGTTTGGCCAACTAGATTGGTAGTTCTTGCCATGGGAGAAGTGCTTAGCTTTGGGTTCGATCTTGTGGTGTCCTTACCCAGTGACAGAAGGGGCAGCAAGGCACGTATTGTATCATTGCCATCGAGGATAACAAGATGGGGTTTATTTCATATTGCATGAATTTATCTCTCTACATCATGTCATCTTGCTTAAGGCGTTACTCTGTTTTTAACTTAATACTCTAGATGCATGCTGGATAGCGGTCGATGAGTGGAGTAATAGTAGTAGATGTAGAATCGTTTCGATCTACTTGTCACGGACGTGATGCCTATATACATGATCATGCCTAGATATTCTCATAACTATGCTTAATTCTGTCAATTGCTCAACATCAATTTGTTCACCCACCGTAGAATACTTATGCTCTTGAGAGAAGCCACTAGTGAAACCTATGGCCCCCGGGTCTATTCTCATCATATCAATCTCCATTACTTTAATCTTGCTTTGCTTTTTACTTTGCCTTTACTTTTTTACTTTGCATCTTTATACCAAAAATACCAAAAATATTATATCTATCAGATCTCACTCTCGTAAGTGACCGTGAAGGGCTTGACAACCCCTAATCGTGTTGGTTGCGAGTAGCTATCGCTTTGTGCAGGTACAAGGGACTTGAGCGTGGGCTCCTACTGGATTGATATCTTGGTTCTCAAAAATTGAGGGAAATACTTACGCTACTCTACTGCATCATCCCTTCCTCTTCGGGGAAAACCAATGCAAGCTCAAGACGTAGCAGGGAGCGAGTGCACCAGGGGGAACAATATGAAGGTTCAACTTTCTAAATTCTTCGACAAGCGAGGACTGAACCTTATGAACCTAGAGGTGGTTGGAGTAAGACTTGCGACTCAAGGCATCATCCTTTACATTAGCCTTTCCTGGGGTATAGGATATACCCACGTCAAAGTATGCAACAGTCTCCATCCATCTCTGCTGTCGGAGGTTCAGGTCTGGCTGAGTAAACAGATACTTCAGACTTTGGTGGTCGGTGAAGATCTCACAATGATTACCGAGAAGGTAATGTCGCCACTGCTTCAAAGCATGAATGACAGCAGCAAGCTCGAGGTCATGAACTGGGTAGTTTTCTTCATGAGGGCGTAGTTGATGAGAGGCATAAGCAATCACTCTGCGCTCTTGCATTAGGACACAGCCTAATCCTTGACGGGAAGCGTCACAGTAAATGAAGAAGTCCTTCTTAGTATCAGGTGGAGCAAGCACTGGGGCAGAAGTCAACTTGTCTTTGAGCGCCTGGAAACTTTCTTGACACTTGTCTGTCCATTGGAACTTGACACCCTTATGCAACATATTAGTCAGAGGCCTAGCAATCTTGGAGAAGTTCTCGACGAATCGACGTCAATAGCTGGCGAGACCGAGAAAACTTCGGACTTGCTTGACATTCTTCGGAGGAGTCCAATCGATAATAGCCTGAACTCATTCAAGGTTGATGGCAATACCATCCTTGGAGATGACATGCCCAAGATAGGTCACTTCGGGGAGCCAGAATTCACACTTGGAATACTTAGCATAGAGTTGATGCTCTCGAAGCTTTTCCAGCACAAGATGAAGATGTTCAACATGTTCTTCTTTGTTTTGGAAAATACAAGGATATCATCCAGATAAACCACGACGAACTTGTCGAGGTAATCGATGAATATATAGTTCATCATACGAGAGAAGGTGGCTGGAGCATTCGTCAAGCCGAATGACATGACGATGTACTCGTATGATCCATATCGAGTCATGAAGGCGGTCTTTGGGATATCCTCTTCACGAACATGGATTTGGTGGTAACCCAACCTCAAGTCGAGTTTGGAGAACACTGATGAACCAGCCAGTTGATTGTAAAGATCATTGATCTGAGGGATGGAATATTTGTTTTGAATAGTGGCTTGGTTAATAGGTCGATAATCTTGGACCAATCGGTTTGTCCCATCCTTCTTCTTAACAAAGAGAGAAGGTGCTCCCCAAGGAGAGCAACTAGGGCAAATGAAACCTTTGCTAAGAGATTTGTCGATTTCCTCCTTAAGCTCAATGAGTTCATGTGGCGGCATCTTGTAGGGTCGTTTGGCTATAGGGGTGGTGCCTGGTTTCAAGTCGATGATGAATTCGATAGCTCTAGCAGGGGGGATCCTTGGAAGTTCTTCCGGAAAGACATCTTGGAATTCACAAACGACGGGAATGTTTTCAATGCCCTCGAGTGGTGCAACGTTCAATGCATTCAAGGCATAAAGTCGTGCCTCGGCATTCTGAACTAGATGAGCTTGGTAAGTAATTATTTCATCAGAAGGGTGCAGCAGATGGACGGTCTTACTGGCGCAAACTATAGAAGCAGTATGCGCTTTCAACCAATCTATTCCCAGAATGAAGTCAATGCTACAGGACTTCAGTATGATGGGACAGACAAGGAATTCCAGTCCTTCAATTTCAACGGGAACGTTGTGACTAACCATAGAGGTTTGACATTGGCCCGCGGGAGTGTGTACCACTATCGCAATGTTCATCTCTTCGTATTTAGTGCCATGCATGAATGCAAACTCAGCTGATATGAATGAATGCGATGCACCTGTATCTAATAAAATGGATGCTGGTACAGAATTTACGAGGAGTGTACCCATCACAGTAGCAGGCTGGTCTAGAAATTCAGTCAGATCAACGTGGTTGGCATGAACACGACCATAAGACTTGGCATTGTTGTTGCGGGGCTGGTTGCTTCCACGGCCATCTGCAGGGAGGGCCAGTTGATTCTGGTTCTGGTTGCATTCCCTAGCACGGTGTCCTGGTTGACCACACCTGAAGCACAGGCCATTATTGGGAGTGGGTACAGGAGGGGTGGTGGAGCTGGAAGTCTTGGCTTCCTAGTTGGTGGGGGAGGCAGACGCGGTGCAGCATAGGACTGCCTTGGAGCAGGTGCAGTTGGCTGGTACATGCTGTTGGGAATCCATATCCTACGCTTCTGTGAGGACGGGCCCAAAGATGGGCCCGTGTCACGGTTGCGCCTGTGAGAGCTCTGGTGTTCCTGCAGACCAGTTTTGACATTGTTGGCCTTGTTCACCAAGGTGGCAAAATCAGCAAAGTCATGCACTAGAAGTGCGAGCTTGATGTCAGCTTGAAGGCCATGACGGAACTTCTCATGTCTGCGTGCATCAGTTGCAATGTCTTCTTCAGCATAGCAGGACAAGTCCAGAAACTCCCGTTGCCTTGGGTGAGGTTGTGGAACTCGCGCTTCTTCCAGTCCATGACTCCCTGAGGAATGAAGCGGGCACGGAAAGCAGCTTGGAAGTCTGGCCAGGTGATGATTGCTCCAACCGGCAGAGTACGCCTGTAGTTGTCCCACCATTGAGCAGCGGGTCCTTTTAGGAAGAAGGAAGCAAAGGTGACATAGCTGACAGGGGCTACATCAGCAGACTCCATCTCATAGGTGATGTCACGGAGCAAGTAGGGGTCGTCAACAACATAGTCGGACGGGGCACCAGCAGCGGCGTCAGTCTCGTAGTCTACTGGAGAGAAGAGGGGGAAGAAACAACGAATACAATGCAAACAGATGCATAACGATGCATGACATGACAAGTAGCGGTGCTAGGTATGCCTTAACGCGGTATGAGGTGATACCGGTGAAGGGGGGAAGCATCCGGGAAAATATCCTCGGTGTTTCGGGTTTTTGGGCAAATGAATCGGAGGGGGAAAGTTGCATGTTCGCTATGCTAGGGATGCGTGGCGGACGAACGGGCTGCGTATCTGGATTCGTCTCGTCGTTCTGAGCAACTTTCATGTACAAAGTTTTTCCATCCGAGCTACGGTTTATTTTATATTAATTTTAAAAGATTTAAATCATTTTTAGGATTTATTTAATTATTTTAAATCAACATTATCCAGAACAGTGCACGCTGACGTCAGCATGACGTCAGCAGTCAACATTGACCGTTGACCTGGTCAACCTGACAGGTGAGTCCCACCTGTGAGTGACACATTTTAATTAACCAATTTTAATTAACCTAACCAGGATTAATTAGGGGTGGGCCCCACTAGTCAGTGACTACTTAATTAGCTAATTAAGTAATTAGGTTAATTAGGTAACTAATGTTTAATTAGTTTAATTAACAGGATTAATTAAGTTAATTAATTGATTGATTATTATTATTTAATTTCTTTTTTTAACGTTCTCAGGGGCGTGGGGCCCTCGTGTCATAGGCCCATGGCCTTAGCAGTTCGGGCGGCGGTTGACGTTCAAAACATCGTTGAAGTCCCGGTTCTAAGCTGTAAAGCATGGCACACTGAACTATCGAGTACTCATCAGCTTTGCTCTGTCAGACGTTCATAACATCTGGTGTTGCTCCTGCAGCGGGTTTGTCACCTAGCGGTGCTTCCAGGACGTAATTCTTCTGTGCAGCAATGAGGATAATCCTCAAGTTACGGACCCAGTCCGTGTAATTGCTACCATCATCTTTCAACTTAGCTTTCTCTAGGAACGCATTAAAATTCAACGGAACAACAGCACAAGCCATCTATCTACAACAACATAGACATGCAAAATACTATTAGGTACTAAGTTCATGATAAATTAAAGTTCAATTAATCATATTACTTAAGAACTCTGACTTAGATAGACATCCCTCTAATCATCTAAGTGATCACGTGATCCATATCAACTAAACCATGTCCGATCATCACGGGAGATGGAGTAGTTTTCAATGGTGAACATCACTATGTTGATCATCTCTACTATATGATTCACGCTTGACCTTTCGGTCTCAGTGTTCCGAGGCCATATCTGCATATGCTAGGCTCGTCAAGTTTAACCCGAGTATTTCGTGTGTGCAAAACTGGCTTGCACCCACTGTATGTGAATGTAGAGATTATCACACCCGATCATCACATGGTGTCTCGGCACGACAAACTGTAGCAACGGTGCATACTCATGGAGAACACTTGTACCTAGAAATTTAGTGAGAGATCATCTTATAATGCTACCGCCGAACTAAGCAAAATATGATGCATAAAAGATAAACATCGCGTGCAATCAATATAAGTGATATGATATGGCCATCATCATCTTGTGCCTATGGTCTCCATCTCCAAAGCACCGTCATGATCACCATCGTCACCGGCTTGACACCTTGATCTTCATCGAAGCATCGTTGTCGTCTCGCCAACTATTGCTTCTACGCCAACTATTGCTTCTACATTGTCGCTACCGGTTAGTGATAAAGTAAAGCAATTACATGGCGATTGCATTTCATACAATAAAGCGACAACCATATGGCTCCTGCCAGTTGCCGATAACTCTGTTACAAAACATGATCATCTCATACAATAAAATTTAGCATCATGTCTTGACCATATCACATCACAACATGCCCTACAAAAACAAGTTAGACGTCATCTACTTTGTTGTTGCAAGTTTTACATGGCTGCTACAGGCTTCTAGCAAGAACCGTTCTTACCTACGCATCAAAAACCACAACACGGTATAGTGATTTATTTTTGATCTTCAGAAAGAACCATGTTCATTGAATCTGATTCAACTAAAGTTGGAGAAACTGACACCCACTAGCCACCTGTGTGCGAAGCACGTCGGTAGACCCATTATCGCGTAAGCGTACGCGTAATGTCGGTCTGAGCCGCTTCATCCAACAATACCGCTGAATCAAGAATCAACTAGTGACGGCAAGCAATATGTATATACCCACGCCCACAACTCCTTTGTGTTCTACTCGTGCATATAACATCTACGCATAGACCTGGCTCAGATGCCACTGTTGGGGAACGCGGTAATTTCAAAAAAAAAAATCCTACGCACACCCAAGATCTATCTAGGTGATGCATAGCAACGAGAGGGGAGAGTGTTGTCCACGTACCCTCGTAGACCGTAAGCGGAAGTGTTATGACAACATGGTTGATGTAGTCGTACGTCTTCATGATCCGACCGATCCTAGCACCGAAAGTACGGCACCTCCATGATCTGCACACGTTCAGCTCGGTGACATCCCTCGAACTCTAGATCCAGCTGAGTGTCAAGGGAGAGCTTCGTCAGCACGACGGCGTGATGATGGTGATGATGAAGTTACCAATGCAGGGCTTCGCCTAAGCACTACAATGATATGACCGAGGTGGAAATCTGTGGAGGGGGGCACCGCACATGGCTAAACAATCAACTTGTGTGTTCTAGGGTGCCCCCTCCCCACGTATATAAAGGAGGGAGGGGGAGGTCGGCCGGCCCTCCCTAGGCACGCCAAGGGGGAGGAGTCTGATGTCTACTACACAACCTTCTTCTTGTAGACATTGTTGGGCCTCCAAGTGCAGAGGTTTGTAGGACAGTAGCAAATTTCCCTCAAGTGGATGACCTAAGGTTTATCAATCCGTGGGAGGCGTAGGATGAAGATGGTCTCTCTCAAACAATCCTGCAAGCAAATAGCAAAGAGTCTCTTGTGTCCCCAACACACCCAATACAATGGTAAATTGTATAGGTGCACTAGTTCGGCGAAGAGATGGTGATACAAGTGCAATATGGATGGTAGATAAAGGTTTTCATAATCTGAAAATATAAAAAACAGCAAGGTAACTAATGATAAAAGTGAGCACAAACGGTATTGCAATGCTTTGAAACAAAGCCTAGGGTTCATACTTTCACTAGTGCAAGTTCTCTCAACAATAATAACATAATTGGATCATATAACTATCCCTCAACATGCAACAAAGAGTCACTCCAAAGTCACTAATAGCGGAGAACAAACAAAGAGATTATGGTAGGGTACGAAACCACCTCAAAGTTATCCTTTCTGATCGATCTATCATAGAGTTCGTACTAGAATAACACCTTAAGACACAAATCAACCAAAACAGCAAGGTAACACATAGAGAGTAATGGAATGAAACAGCTATACTATATGCATATTTCGCTAGTGGAAAGCTCTATGGTTACAGTTTTGCGTAAAGCCAATTTTTCCCTACTTCAAAGGAATAAAATTTAATTACTATCATGGTGGTTGTTAAACATTGAGAATGGTTGACAACATTCTCAATCCCAATTAAACATCATCATTAAACATAACCCAACAAAATTAATTTAGAGTAACATGTTGAGATTCACATGATAATCCAAGTACTAGATACTCAAGATGTCCATAACCGGGGACACGGCTAACCATGATTAGTTTATTACACTCTACAGAGATTTGCGCACTTTTCCCCACAAGACTCGATCGCCTCCATTTGGTTTCTCGCACTACAGGGTGTTTGAGAAGACGGATGACCAAGACATAGTCTTTCAGAAGCGCTAGCACCTTACGATCGGGTAGACCGTACCACCTACATCCCCTACATCTGCTAGTCTACCACTGTAAGAGTTCGCACAACTTAGTCAACTATGCTAGAGCCCATAATAGTTTGTGGCTGCACACAGAAGTTTCTAGTATGAATAGTCTCATGATCCCTTTGAGCCTGGGTGGCGGTCCAAAAGAAAACAGGCAAGTCCTGGAATACCCAGGTGCCTCAATCCACCCAGATGTGTGTTTAAGTTGCCACCTTAGATAAACCATTAATTACCAATCTCACATCTGTCATGGATATCACTCACCCAATCCACGTCTACTAGCATAGCATGGCATAATAAGCAAACGTAGAAGTAACTCCCAAAGGTTTGATAATAAATAGGTAATAGGTACTACCTCATCTACTTCCCATCCCACAATTGAATTAGATCCTAATCACATAATGTGTGGGGATTGATCTAATGCAAAAAAATTGGGTAGTAGAAAAGGTATGATCAAAGTGTTACTTGCCTTGCTGATGATCCGGGAAACCTAACGATTCGAAGTAACAGGCGGCGCACTCCGGGTACTCTATCACAGACAAACAAACAAGCATGCAATAAGTACTCATCTAGTGCACAAGTAAAACTGAAATAAGAGATCTAACCAGAAGGTTCAACTTAAGAACTCCGGTTGGCAAAAAGAATCAAATTGAACGAAGCAACGAAAGCCAAATGGCGAAAGAAAACAACTTCGTTCTAGTAATCTGGATCTAGGGCAAATTTTACAGTATCAAAATCTTGTTTAAGTTGGTTAAACGGATAGAGGGTTTCGAGACGAAACTCTAGGCGCTTGAATCGCCTGATTCCGATAAACGAGCGAAAAGTTAAACTAAAACGAAAATCAGATCAGGAATCACGATCAGAAAAATCATGGATTTAATCCGAGAAAAAGAAAAACGACGAACGCCGATTTTTTTCTCTCTTCTTTTTTTTTCTGGCACGGAAAACGAGGCGCGACGAACCTCGGCGGCGGGATCCGGCGGCGGCGGTGGCGAACGTCGGCGGCGGTGGCGGCGGCTAGGGCGCGGCTAGGGTTTGGGGCGCTTTAGGGTTTCTCCCCGGGGCTCGGCCTCGGCCTATAAAGGCCTCCCGGGTCGGTGTCCAGGTCGGACACGGCCCGTTAAGTCGGTTCGCATTTATTTTATTTTTTAATTATTCCGCTCGGAAGAAAAATAAAAAGAAATACTAAATGGACTCCAAAAATTCTGAAATAAATTTTCACGGGCTTCTAAAATCATGCCGCACAAGGTGAACATTTATTTGGGACCTAAATGCAATTTTGAAAAACGCACTTTTTTCCTAAATTCAAATAAAACACCGAAAAACTCCGAAATAAAATCTTATTTGATTTTATTATTAAATCCTCAATATTTCTTTATTTTGGGAAAGTAATTTTATTCCCTCTCTCATATTTTTGTAATATAAATAATTGATGATAAAATAAATAAAATCAAACGATCCTATTCTCAAAATTTGAGAAAACTCAAATATGAAAATAACGAAATCCCCAACTCTCTCCGTGGGTCATTGAGTTGCGTAGAATTTCTAGGATCAACCAAAATGCAAAAATAAAATATGATATGCATGATGATCTAATGTATAACATTCCAAATTGAAAATTTGGGATGTTACAAACCTACCCCCCTTAAGATGAATCGCGCACTCGAGATTCGGGTTGGCTAGAAAATAGGTGAGGGTGGTCTTTGAGCAAATCTTCCTCTCGCTCCCAGGTGGCTTCATCCTCCGTGTGGTGGCTCCACTGAACTTTGCAAAACTTGATAACCTTGCTGAAAGCACAAGTGCTCCCTAGGTGGTTTTGATAATTGATGACAACATATCTCTTGTTGGACTAACATTTCTATCTAGCATGTTTCAGATAAGTTCAACAATGGAGTGGCATGGACTAAAGGTTGTGGGAACTCCTTCAAGATGCTAAGGATAAAGGATTGGCTAAAGCTTCAGGCTCAAGACTCTTCATTTTACATTTTAGTGATCCAAGATCACATTGAGTCCATAGGAAAAGCCAATACTATCAAGGAGGGATGAGGTGTTGCTTAATGAGCCTCTTGCTTCATGTGCTTAATGATATGCTCCAAAATCCTCAGCTACTTTCCCACTTCCACATATGACCTAAACCCAAAGCCAAACTCGGACCTACTGATTCTTTCTATCCGGCGCCACCGAGTTTCACTTGTCATAAGCCACTGCCAAACCCTAGCAATTCGGTTCTACCGATAGGGATCTCGGTCTCACCGAGATGGGATTGCAAACTCTCTGTTTCCCTTTCGTAACTTTCCGGTCTCACCGAAAGAGCGAATTGGTCCCACCGAGATTGCAATGCAAACTCTTTGTTTCCCTTTTGTAACTTTTCGGTCTCACCGAAAGAGCAAATCGGTCCCACCGAGTTTGCCTGACCAACTCTCTGGTTAGCTTATTACCAAACTCGGTCTCACCGAGTTTGTGTAATCGGTCTCACCGAGATTACGTTATGCCCAAACCCTAACCATATGAGTTGCATGTCAGTCCCACCGAAAATCTCTAACGGTCACTAGGTTTCCTATTTCGGTCTGACCGAGTTCTTTGATTCGGTCCCACCGAGATTGGTAAATCGTGTGTAACGGTTGTATTTTGTGTGGAGGCTATATATACCCCTCCACCTCCTCTTCATTCAGAGAGAGAGCCATCAGACTAAGCCTACACTTCCAGCATCCTATTTCTGAGAGAGAACTACCTACTCATGTGTTGAGGCCAAGATATTCCATTCCTACCATATGAATCTTGATCTCTAGCTTCCCCAAGTTGCTTTCCACTCAAACCTTCTTTCCACCAGATCCAAATCCTATGAGAGAGAGTTGAGTGTTGGGGAGACTATCATTTGAAGCACAAGAGCAAGGAGTTCATTACCTACACACCATTTGTTACTTCTTGGAGAGTGGTGTCTCCTAGATTGGCTAGGTGTTACTTGGGAGCCTCCGACAAGATTGTGGAGTTGAACCAAGGAGTTTGTAAGGGCAAGGAGATCGCCTACTTCATGAAGATCTACCGCTAGTGAGGCAAGTCCTTCGTGGGCGATGGCCATGGTGGGATAGACAAGGTTTCTTCTTCGTGGACCCTTCGTGGGTGGAGCCCTCCGTGGACTCGCGCAACCGTTACCCTTCGTGGGTTGAAGTCTCCATCAACGTGGATGTAGGATAGCACCTCCTATCCGAACCACGGGAAAAACATCCGTGTCTCCAATTGCGTTTGAATTCTCCAAACCCTTCCCCTTACATTCTTACAAGTTGCATGCTTTACATTCCCTGCTCATATACTCTTTGCATGCTTGCTTGATATGTATTGTGTATGTTGAAATTGTGCCTAAAACTCCACTCAAACCAAAAAGGCCTAAAAATTGCAACTTTAGCACTAAATGTCTAATCACCCCCCTCTAGACACATCTACTTCTAGATCCTCCAAGTGGTATCAGAGCTTTGGTCTCCATTGCCTTGGTTTAATCACCATTGGAGGAAGATGGATGTGTCTACCTTAGGGAGTCTTAGACATAGAGTGCCTATTCTTGATGGAGAGTATTTTCATGAGTGGAAAAATGAGATGCTTGTAATCTTCAATCAATATCATTTGAACAAGTATATTGCTAGTCCTTGTGCACCTCATATTGATCCTTTGCATCCTACCCTAGATGAAGATATTGACATGATTCGCAATCTTAGAACTATTGAGATCATCATTAGAGGATTGCCCAAAAATTTGATTGCTAGTTTGCCTACTCTTAATTGTGCCTATACTATATGGAAATTTATTGAGGAACGATTTCCTGATCATTCCTTGAAAAATTTGGATGAAATTCTCCATAAATCTATTGCCTTGAGTAAGATGAACTCTAGTGATCCTAGTTTTGGTAATTGTCTATTTGAACTTACCAATCTTAAGCATGCTAAAGGAGATGTTGGAATCATTAGTGATATCATATTCGAAGCTATAAGAATTCATAAAAGTGACCACTTTGATGATCATTTATCTAATGAATTACCCTCTCTAGGAAATGATGAGTCACAAGATCATGATGAACATGGATACTATGATGATGATGATAGTGACTTCGATCTTGATGATGCAATGAGACATTTTGGTCTTATGGCAAATCTTTGGGGATATGAGTCAGGAGGAAAGGAATGGGTTCTTGATAGTGGATGTACTGATCATATGACCGGAGATGAAGAGATGTTCCGTGAGCTTGCTGAAAATGACGGCCCTCGAAAATATGTCACCTTTGGTGATAATTCAAAGGGTAAAGTGGTTGGCCTTGGTAAGGTGGCCATCTCACATGATAGTTCCATTCAAAATGTCATGCTCGTTGAATCTCTCGGCTACAACTTACTTTCAGTATCTAGACTTGCTGATTTCGGTTTGAATGTCCTATTTACTGAGGTAGATTGCCAAGTATTTCGTTGAGACAATCATAAAATGGTCTTTACCGGTATGCGTAGAGGTGATCTTTACATTGTCAATTTCTCTAAAAAGGCACAACCTAAAACTTGCTTTGTTGCTAAATCCTCAAAAGGTTGGTTGTGGCATAGACGACTAGGTCACGTTGGCATGAGAAACCTTGACAAGCTTATTAAAGGAAATCATATCCTTGGAGTTAACGATGTCATATTTGATAAGGATAGACTTTGCAGTGCTTGTCAAGCAGGTAAACAGGTTGGAGGAAGGCATCCCGTGAAGAACATCATGACCACAAGAAGGCCACTCGAGCTACTTCATATGGATCTTTTTGGTCCCAACGCCTACAAGAGTCTCGGTGGAAATTCTTTTGGTCTAGTTATAGTTGATGATTTTTCAAGATTTACGTGGGTGTTTTTTCTTAATGACAAGTCGCAGGTCCAGAAGATCTTCAGAAACTTCGCTAGGAAGGCCCAAAATCAGTTTGACATGAAGATCAAGAAGGTTCGGAGTGACAACGGAACGGAGTTCAAGAACGCAAATGTGGACACCTTTCTTGACGAAGAAGGGATTTCACACGAGTTCTCGGCTACGTACACACCTCAACAAAATGGAGTTGTTGAGAGGAAGAACCGGACGCTCATCGAAATGGCAAGAACGATGCTTGATGAATACAAGACGCCGAAGCACTTTTGGGCAGAAGCGGTTGAGACAGCTTGTCACGCAACAAATCGCTTATATCTTCACAAGCTACTCGGCAAGACGGCATACGAGCTTCTCACCGGTAACAAACCCCAAGTTGGATACTTTCGAGTATTCGGCTCAAAGTGCTACATTCTTGATAAGCATCGTCGTTCAAAGTTTGCTCCTAAATCTCATGAAGGTTTTCTACTTGGTTATGGCTCAAACTCTCACACTTATCGTGTCTACAACAATTTCACCCGAAAGGTTGAAGAGACGGTAGATGTGAAGTTTGATGAATCTAATGGCTCGCAAGTAGAGCAATTGCCAATTGATGTAGGAGACAAAGACCCTTCAGAAGCAATCCAAGACTTGTCCATTGGCAAAATTCGTCCAACGGAGGTGAAGGAGAGTACTTCATCCATCCAAGTGGAAGCTTCTACTTCACGACAAGGTGAACCAAGAATCGACACGGAAGCATCCACAAGTGGGACACACCAAGATGAAGAAGACAAGGAAATGCATCAAGACGAACATCAACAACCTCTTTCTCCACCACGACAAGAGAACGACGACGTCAACAATGAAGAAGGCCAAGAAGAAGAACAAGATGAAGAAGATGTTCAATGAAGACCCAAGCAAAAGCTCTCACGAGTTCGAGCAAGAATTGCCAAAGATCATCCCGTCGAGCAAATCCTCAATGATATACAAACCGGGAGAATCACTCGCTCAAAAACTCGTTTAGCTAACTTTTGTGAAAACTATTCATTCATCTCTAGCATTGAACCTATGAAGGTTGAAGAAGCATTGGAAGATCCGGATTGGATAAATGCTATGCATGAAGAGCTACACAACTTTGAGAGAAACCAAGTTTGGACATTAGTTGAGAAGCCCGACAACAACCACAACATCATTGGTACCAAATGGGTGTTTCGCAACAAGCAAGATGAAGATGGACAAGTGGTTCGCAACAAAGCACGTCTCGTCGCCGAAGGATACACACAAGTCGAAGGTATGGACTATGGTGAGACATATGCTCCCGTTGCTAGACTTGAGTCCATTCGCATCTTACTTGCCTATGCTAATCACCATAATATCACCTTGTACCAAATGGACATCAAAAGTGCTTTTCTAAATGGTGAAATAGAGGAGGAAGTTTATGTCAAACAACCTCCCGGTTTTATCAATCCTAAGAAACCAAATCATGTTTACAAACTCCACAAAGCTCTTTATGGTCTTAAACAAGCTCCTAGAGCATGGTATAAATGCTTGACCAAGTTCCTTACTACAAGTGGTTTTGAAATTGGTAAAATTGATTCTACTATTTTTACTAAAAGGGTTAATGGAGAACTATTTGTATGCCAAATTTATGTTGATGATATCATATTTGGTTCAACTAACCCTCTCTTTAGTGAAAAGTTTGGAAAGCTAATGTCAGAGAAGTTTGAGATGTCTATGATGAGTGAACTCAAATTCTTTCTCGGTTTGCAAATCAAGCAAACTAAGGAAGGTACATTTGTCTCTCAAACAAAGTACACCAAGGACTTATTCAAGAAGTTCAATATGCAAGAATGCAAAGGTATGTCTACACCCATGCCTACTAGTGGACATAATGATTTAACCAAAGATGGTGAACCGGTTGATCAAAAGGTTTATCGCTCTATGATTGGTTCATTGTTATACCTATGTGCTTCACGTACCGATATTATGCTAAGTGTGTGCATGTGTGCACGATATCAAGCTGCTCCTAAAGAATGTCATCTTAAGGCTGTGAAAAGGATAGTGAGATACTTAATCCATACACCAAACTTTGGCATTTGGTATCCTAAGAGATCTTCTTTTGATCTCGTTGGCTATTCCGACTCGTATTATGCCGGAGACAAGGTTGATAGAAAGTCCACTTCGGGTACTTGTCAATTTCTTGGTAGATCTCTTGTGTCTTGGTCTTCCAAGAAACAAAACTCGGTATCCTTATCCACCGCCGAAGCGGAATACATTGCCGCTGGTTCATTTGTGCTCAATTACTTTGGATGACCCAAACTCTTAAAGATTATGGGATCTATGTGAAACATGTTCCACTACTTTGTGACAATGAAAGTGCTATCAAAATTGGTCATAATCCTGTACAACATTCTCGAACTAAGCATATTGAAGTTCGTCATCATTTCATTCGAGATCATGTTGCTAAGGGTGACATTGATCTTAAGCATGTTCGCACCGATAAGAAATTAGCGGATATATTTACTAAACCTCTTGATGAGAAAGTGTTTTGCGGGTTGAGAGGAGAATTGAACATCATTGATGCTTCGAACTTGGAGTAGAAACTCCATTGGATACATGCAAGACATGAGCTTATGACTAATCCATGATATATCTCTTATGATAACTATCTTATGTCTTGGATATATTTGCACCTTGCATGTTGCCTAACCCATGTAGGTGCTTGGTTGAATCTAATTCCATGAGATTGCGACTCACTCACATCTTGAGAAATCTCTACATCACCAAGACTCTACACAATGGTGGTTGAAGACAAGGAAGCACAAAACCATTCAAACATATCATTTGACAAATTCTATGTTGAGATTCATGATTGTCATTTTTGGATAGACAAGTGCTCTTCCTTGCAAGAACTAACCCATGTAGGTAGATGAACTCAAACTCCAAGTGGTACTCTCAACTCTTGATGAGCTACATCAACCTTGAGCACCCACACAAGTTCAACTACATGAGCAAGAACCACACCACCACCCAAGGTATGTTATTCCATCTTAGAGAAGCTTTACTCCAAGACATGAGTCAAAGCAACTCAACAAGATGTGAATACATCAAGATGCTTAAACGAAAAATGGTAACCCCATTTTGAGCTTAAACGATGAGTATGACCTATGATCAAGTGTTCTCACTTGACTCCTAAGTCAATATACTCTAACATAGGTGACTATGTCACCGCCCAACTCTAGATGAAGTTCTCTTGTGTTCTTTTTGTGTGTATCTCATGCATGTTTAGTTTCTTTCTCTTTTTCAAAAACAAAAAAACTCCATCTAGATTTTTCAGTCTCTTCTCTTTTCTTTCTGTTTATGTTCTGCATTTTCTGCATTTAATTCCTTGCAAATCCTTCAGGTAATTCACTGCAAATCTTTGTGAGATCCTACATGTCTAGTGAGCTGAGGTGACAAGTGTTTTTCTCTGTGTGAACTCGGTTTCACCGACTTGTAATTTTCGGTCCAACCGAATCTTTTCGGTGCCACCGAAACATACCACTCGGTGCCACCGACTTCGCAACAGGAAAAATAGTTTGCCACTTGTTCTATATTTCTTCTGATCCAGCTCTACTCAATGAATCTTGTCCTCTACAAGCATCACAGTTTTATCCATTGCTTTGTGCTGAGTCTCAAGGACCAAACCTATACGACGGATTCTAGAAAGCCCTTCTTGGAAATTGATGTCAAAGGGGGAGAGAGATCACATCAAAGCTTGTAGGAGAGAGAGATCACATCAAGGGAGAGAAAAGGTCTCAAGGACCAAACCTACAAGAGAGAAAGTATTAAGGGGGAGAGAGACTTCCAGGGGGAGAGAATACTCAAGGATCCCAGATGCTTGATGTTCAAGAGGAGAGATGTCACATGCCTTTTTGGGGGAAAGACATGTATTTGCATTAAGTTCTATCCATTTGTATCTTTTAGCTCTGATTTTCTGTTCCCTATCTTCTCCCAATATCCCATGTAAGATTCAGGGGGAGCAAGACACCTAAGGGAAAGAAATCAGTCAAATTCATTGCATATCTTTATTCTTGGGGACATGTTGAATCCAATGTGGTACCTTGTACTCACTCTCTACATGTCATCCCAGTCTTGGTATTCTTGTGGTTTCTTTTGTTTGCTTTGGCTAGTGGATGTACCTGTGTTATCTAACTTTGTTTGTGCAGGTTCATTCCATCCTAAGCCAACTCAAGACCACAAGGTAAGTATATGCATCAAAATCATGAGTATGAGGAGTTCTTGCTTATGTACATACTGTTTGCAAGAAGGACTCATGAGCATGAAGGTATTTTCCTTGATAATCTTTTGCTCTGATGCATATGGCCAAGATACATGTAACACATTGCCTACTCTGTCATGGTTATGCTCTCACATGCCTCTATATTTCATATTTACATGAGTGCATACATGTAGGGGGAGCCTATACTTGTTACATGTCCTTCCAAAGCTTTACTTGTTGTTCTTTATATCTTTATCTAAAGCTTTGATGTATGTTGCCATCAATTACCAAAAAGGGGAAGATTGAAAGCACAAGTGCTCCCTAGGTGGTTTTGATAATTGATGACAACATATCTCTTGTTGGACTAACATTTCTATCTAGCATGTTTCAGATAAGTTCAACAATGGAGTGGCATGGACTAAAGGTTGTGGGAACTCCTTCAAGATGCTAAGGACAAAGGATTGGCTAAAGCTTCAGGCTCAAGACTCTTCATTTTACATTTTAGTGATCCAAGATCACATTGAGTCCATAGGGAAAGCCAATACTATCAAGGAGGGATGAGGTGTTGCTTAATGAGCCTCTTGCTTCATGTGCTTAATGATATGCTCCAAAATCCTCAGCTACTTTCCCACTTCCACATATGACCTAAACCCAAAGCCAAACTCGGACCTATCGATTCTTTCTATCTGGCGCCACCGAGTTTCACTTGTCATAAGCCACTGCCAAACCTTAGCAATTCGGTTCTACCGATAGGGATCTCGGTCTCACCGAGATGGGATTGCAAACTCTCTGTTTCCCTTTCGTAACTTTTCAGTCTCACCGAAAGAGCGAATCGGTCCCACCGAGATTGCAATGTAAACTCTTTGTTTCCCTTTTGTAACTTTTTGGTCTCACTGAAAGAGCAAATCGGTCCCACTGAGTTTGCCTGACCAACTCTCTGGTTAGCTTATTACCAAAATCGGTCTCACCGAGTTTGTGTAATCGGTCTCACCGAGATTACGTTATGCCCAAACCCTAACCATATCGGTCCTACCGAGTTGCATGTCAGTCCCACCGAAAATCTCTAACGGTCACTAGGTTTCCTATTTTGGTCTGACCAAGTTTGTTGATTCGGTCCCACCGAGATTGGTAAATCGTGTGTAACGGTTGGATTTTGTGTGGAGGCTATATATACCCCTCCACCTCCTCTTCATTCGGAGAGAGAGCCATCAGACTAAGCCTACACTTCCAGCATCCTATTTCTGAGAGAGAACTACCTACTCATGTGTTGAGGCCAAGATATTCCATTCCTACCATATGAATCTTGATCTCTAGCTTTCCCCAAGTTGCTTTCCACTCAAACCTTCTTTCCACCAGATCCAAATCCTATGAGAGAGAGTTGAGTGTTGGGGAGACTATCATTTGAAGCACAAGAGCAAGGAGTTCATTACCTACACACCATTTGTTACTTCTTGGAGAGTGGTGTCTCCTAGATTGGCTAGGTGTTACTTGGGAGCCTCCGACAAGATTGTGGAGTTGAACCAAGGAGTTTGTAAGGGCAAGGAGATCGCCTACTTCGTGAAGATCTACCGCTAGTGAGGCAAGTCCTTCGTGGGCGATGGCCATGGTGGGATAGACAAGGTTGCTTCTTCGTGGACCCTTCGTGGGTGGTTGCTTCTTCGTGGACCCTTCGTGGGTGGAGCCCTCCGTGGACTCGCGCAACCATTACCCTTCGTGGGTGGAGCCCTCCGTGGACTCGCACAACCGTTACCCTTCGTGGGTTGAAGTCTCCATCAACGTGGATGTAGGATAGCACCACCTATCCGAACCACGGGAAAAACATCCGTGTCTCCAATTGCGTTTGAATTATCCAAACCCTTCCCCTTACATTCTTGCAAGTTGCATGCTTTACATTCCGCTGCTCATATACTCTTTGCATGCTTGCTTGATATGTATTGTGTATGTTGAAATTGTGCCTAAAACTCCACTCAAACCAAAAAGTCCTAAAAATTGCAACTTTAGCACTAAGTGTCTAATCACCCCCCCTCTAGACACATCTACTTCTAGATCCTACACTTGCTGCGAGTAACTCGGCTGGCAAACTCGAGGATCTTAATTGGTTTCTCCTCGTAGGTCAAATCGTTATCCAACTGAATTGTTTCCAATGGCACTGTATCTCTCAACGGTATGTCAGCCATCTCCGCGTGACATTTCTTTAACTGAGAAACGTGGAACACATCATGTACTCCTGACAATCCTTCGGGCAATTCCAACTTGTAGGCCACTTCTCCCATACGCTCCAAAACTCGATATGGTCCTACAAGTCATGGCGCTAACTTCCCTTTAACTCCAAAACGCTTTGTTCCCTGAAGTGGAGATAATCGAAGATAAGCTCTATCTCCAACTTCGTAAACTGTCTCCTTACGTTTAGAATCTGCATAACTTTTCTGTCTGGACTGGGCTACCTTGAGCCTATCTCGAATCAACTTCACCTTCTGTTCAGACTCTTTAATCAAGTCAGGTCCAAAAAACTGGCGGTCTCCAACTTCGTCCCACGACAATGGTGTCCTGCACCTCCTTCCGTACAAAGCTTCGGAAGGGGCCATCTTTAAACTGGTTTGGTAACTTTTGTTGTAAGAGAACTCTACATATGGCAAATTATCGTCCCAACTAGATCCATAATCTAGTGCACAAGCTCTCAGCATATCCTCCAAAATCTGATTGACTCTCTCGGTCTGTCCATCTGTCTGTGGATGAAAAGTTGTACTGAATTCTAGCCTGGTTCCCAAAGTTTCGTGCAACTGCTTCCAGAACTTTGAGGTAAACTGGGTTCCTCTATCTGATACGATACTCCTTGGAACTCCATGCAGACATACGATCCTGGTCATGTATATCTTTGCCAACTTAGCACTGGTGTAAGTGGTCTTTACTGGGATGAAATGAGCTACTTTCGTCAATCGATCAACTACAACCCAAATCGAGTCATAGCCTGAACGAGTCCTGGGTAATCCCGTGATAAAATCCATGCCTAGCTTATCCCACTTCCATTTGGGTATCAGCAATGGTTGTAAGAATCCTGCTGGCTTCTGATGCTCTGCCTTTACTCTCTGACATACATCACAAACTGCTACATACTCCGCAATATCCTTCTTCATTCCGGTCCACCAGAAAATGTCCTTCAAATCCAAATACATCTTGGTATTTCCTGGGTGAATTGAATACGGTGAGTCGTGTGCCTCTTGAAAAATCAACTTCCTGATCTCCGGGTCATTGGGCACGTAAACACGGTCTTCAAACCATAGGGTGTTGTGCTCATCCTCACGAAATCCTTTAGCTTTTCCTTTGCTCAGTTTCTCCTTTATAGCGGCAATCTCTTTGTCAGCTTTCTGAGCTTCTCTGATTCTATCCATCAAAGTTGACTGAATCACCAATGCTGCTACATAGCCTCTCGGAACTATTTCCAAACATAGTTCACGAAGATTTTCTGCTAACTCCCTTGGTATTTCTCCCGTCATTAACGTATTGACATGGCTCTTGCGGCTTAATGCGTCTGCTACTACGTTAGCCTTTCCAGGATGATAATGCAATTTCATATCATAATCCTTGATAAGCTCCAACCATCTCCTTTGTCTGAGATTCAACTCCTTTTGTGTGAAAATGTACTTCAAACTCTTATGATCCGTGTACACCTCACAATGATTCCCAATGAGGAAATGTCTCCATGTGTTCAATGCATGCACTATGGCTGCTAACTCTAAATCATGCGTAGCATAATTCAACTCATGATGCTTCAGTTGTCTTGAGGCATATGAAACAACTCTCCCTTCCTGCATAAGCACTGCTCCAAGTCCTCAACGTGAAGTGTTGCAATACACCTCATAATCCTTGGTCTGGTCTGGCAAAATCAACACTGGTGAGGTAACTAAGCGTTTTTTCAACTCCTGGAAACTAGCCTCACATTCCTCTGTCCATATGAACTTGGTATCCTTCTTCAACAACTCAGTCATAGGCTTCGCAATCTTTGAGAAATTCTCAATAAATCTCCGGTAGTATCCTGCGAGTCCAAGAAAACTCCGGATCTCTCCAACTGTTGTTGGGGCTTCCCACTTGGTCACGGTTTCAACTTTAGCGGGATCTACTGCTATACCTTCTCCATATATAACGTGTCCGAAGAATCCTACTTCCTTCAACCAAAACTCACATTTGCTGAACTTGGCATATAATTGATGTTCTTTGAGCTTTCCAAGTACCAAACGCAAATGCTCCTTATGTTCCTCTTCATTCTTCGAATAAACCAGGATATCATCAATGAACACTACGACGAACTTATCCAAAAACTCCATAAACACTTTGTTCATCATGTTCATAAAATAGACAGGTGCGTTAGTCAGACCAAATGACATAACGGTATACTCATACAGCCCATACCTGGTAGTAAAATCTGTCTTTGGAATATCCTGTTCTCGAATCTTCAACTGGTGGTATCCTGATTGCAGATCGATCTTGGAAAATACCTTAGCTCCTTGCAATCGATCAAACAGATCGTTGATCATAGATAGTGGGTACTTGTTCTTGATCGTTACTTCATTCAATCCTCGATAATCAACAACCATCCTTAACGATCCATCTTTCTTCTCTACTAGAAGTACTGGCGATCCCCAAGGCGAAGTACTTGGGCGAATATATCCTTTATCCAGTAACTCCTTAATCTGCTTCTTAATTTTCCACCAAATCCTTTGCTGGCATCCTATATGGTCTCTTTGATATTGGCCCTGTGCCTGGCAATAGCTCAATCAAAAAACTCAATATCTCTATCCGGTGGCATGCCTGGCAACTCCTCTAGAAATACATCAGGAAAATCCCTTACCACTGGTACTTCCTCCTGCACAACTCCTGTTAGGCAATTTACTTGAGTCCTCTTTGGCACATGTCGGGATACATACTTGATCCTTCTCCCTTCTGGGTGGTAAGCAAAATTGACTTACTAGCACATTCTATATTCCCTTCATACTTTGATAACCAATCCATGCCTAATATCACATCCAATCCTTGAGATTCCAATACTATTAGGTCTGAGGGAAAAACATAGTTACCAATCCTTAATGGTAACCGATCACACCATAGACTAGCCACATACTCTGCTCCGGGCGAGGTTACTAACATGGGTGACCTAAGGGCTTAGGTTGGTAGGTTATACTTATCCACAAATCCCATTGAGATGTATGAATGCGATGCACCAGTATCAAAAAGAACGAGTGCAGTAAATGACTTAACCAAAAACTTACCTATTACTGCATCGGGCTGAGCTTCAACCTCCTCCACGCTAACGTGGTTCACTTGTCCCCTGTTAAAAGGGTTCGGCTTCTTCCCAGAACTTCCATTGCTATTTCCATTTTGCAATTCAGGACATTCATTTGCATAATGTCCTGTCTTCGAACACTTAAAGCAAGTGACTTGGCTCAAGTCCTTCTTGGCTAGGGTTGAGGGGTTGGTGCGGTTCTGGCCGTTGCTTCCTCCATTGCCATTACCATTCTTGGCACCATTGTGATTGTGCGAGCTACCTACTCCATGGGTATGCTGAAAATGTCCTCCTGGTCTAGGGGTAAAACGTGGCTTCTGTTGAGCTCCTGAATTGTACTTTCCTTGCCCATACCTCCTCTTGCGGTTCTCAATCTGCTGCTGCTTCCCTTCAATCATAAGAGCATGATCTACCAACTCCTGGTAGTTGTTGAAGGTTGCTACCATCAACTGCATGCTCAGCTCATCATTCAATCCTTCCAGAAACTTCTCCTGCTTAGCTGCATCCGTAGCGACGTCATCTGGGGCATAACGTGCTAGCTTACTAAATTCCTCCACATACTGGCCAACTGTCCTTCCTCCTTGGCGCAAGTTGCGAAACTCACGCTTCTTCATGGCCATAGCTCCTGCTGAAACATGTGCAGTACGAAAAGCCTGCTGAAACTGGTCCCATGTGACAGTGTCTACTGGGAAAGTGGCGGTGAAATTCTCCCACCATGATGCTGCGGGTCCTTCTAACTGATGTGCGGCAAACTTCACCTTCTCCGCATCTGTGCATCCTGCTGTGGTCAACTCCCTAGCTGTCTTGCGGAGCCAATCATCTGCTACTATCGGCTCGGTGCTACTGGAGAACACCGGCGGATTCAGTCTAAGACAATGCGCTAAGTGGTCAACAGGTGGTGGTGGTGGGTTGTTGTTGTTGTTCCCCTGATTCTGATTCTGGACTAGCAACTGCATCAATGTGTTCTACTGCTGGATCAACTGGGTGAGCTCCGGTGGAAAGGCAAATCCGGGGTCATGTCTCGGAGGCATCTGAGGGTTTAGAAAAGATGAGATATAAGAATAGAGGGGGTCTAAAGAGAAAACACTACCCATATGCACATGAGGCAACAAAAACAATTCACTTCAATCAATCAAACAAGGGCATACAATCGTTCTATCTATCGCAAAAGTGCTCAGGCTACTATATTTACATGGTGGACTACTACTACTAATGGGGTGGTCTACTAGAAATATTCTTCGATTGCAGACTCCATGATATCTGCTCCAGCTTCATCAACATAGTCATCATCGCTACTATCTGCTTCCGAGTCAGTGCCGTCGATGATGATGTAGTCTTCCGGGCTAATCTCCTGGGGTTCTTCGTCTTCATCTACTGGCGTAGGGCCTCCCATAAATATTCCAATCTTCTTGATTAGGTCGTCATTCTTATCCACCAATACTTTAATTTCTTCTTCATAATCTTCACGTGTAGCCTTGAGTTCTTCCTCTAGTTCCTTGATTCTAGTCTTAGCCTTCTTCAGATCTATCATGTTGGCGCACATCTGGTTCTCCTATCGTCGAATGTGCTGATTTAACTCCTGGATAAAAGCTGCGATTGACCTATCCTTCCTGGTACTGATCATCTCCCAGTGCTCATCTCAGCGCCCACAAATCTGGTAGATAGTATCCTTGAGATCCTTGCGGTAGACTTCTCCAATGCGTCCCATGGCGATGTGAGCTGCCATGCTCTTTCCTAGACTCCAAGTTGGTGCATCAAAAGAAAACTCTATGGGCTCAGTGACTGGCATGAACGTCCTTCCTGGAACTTGAACTTGAATCATCCAACGCTCTTCTTCAGGTAAAGTGGCGTTGTAGGTTCCTGTGAAGCTTGGTACTCCTATGTTCAGGTATCTAGTGACTTCCTTCAAGTGTCGTCCAAAGGGTGTATCTTCATCCGGTTGCGTGAATTTGTTCCTTGCATCCGCCATCCTAAATAGTAGAAAAGATGAGAGGTCAGAAGAGAAGAGAGTGAATAGTGTTCTAGGTCTTGTGCTTAGTGGTCGTGTCCTACAGTCAGCGTGTGCTCTGATACCATCTCTGTAGCGACCAGACCTCAAACAGTCTGATCTCTGTGCTCCGGTGTCATCCCTGGATCAGTAATGCTGACACCACACAATACTCGGAGGATTTATAGCAGAGTAGCAATCACACACTTATTACATCGAGTGTCTCAAAAGAGAACTTATTACAATAAATATGGCTTAAGACCATCTAATAACGATAACAGCGGAAGGCTTGGAAGATAAGTGAGTCCATCAACTCCAACGTCATCATTGAGTATAGAACCACGACTTAAAAACTCCTTAATTGTCGTCTGAAAAGTCTGCAACATTAACGTTGCAGCCCGAAACGGGTCAGCACATGGAATATGCTGGCAAGGTAACACATAGAGAGTAATGGAATGAAACAGCTATACTATATGCATATTTCGCTAGTGGAAAGCTCTATGGTTACAGTTTTGCGTAAAGCCAATTTTTCCCTACTTCAAAGGAATAAAATTTAATTACTATCATGGTGGTTGTTAAACATTGAGAATGGTTGACAGCATTCTCAATCCCAATTAAACATCATCATTAAACATAACCCAACAAAATTAATTTAGAGTAACATGTTGAGATTCACATGATAATCCAAGTACCAGATACTCAAGATGTCCATAACCGGGGACACGGCTGACCATGATTAGTTTATTACACTCTGTAGAGGTTTGCACACTTTTCCCCACAAGACTCGATCGCCTCCGTTTGGTTTCTCGCACTACAGGGTGTTTGAGAAGACGGATGACCGAGACATAGTCTTTCAGAAGCACTAGCACCTCACGATCGGGTAGACCGTACCACCTACATACCCTACATCTGCTAGTCTACCACTGTAAGAGTTCGCACAACTTAGTCAACTATGCTAGAGCCCATAATAGCTTGTGGCTGCACACGGAAGTTTCTAGTATGAATAGTCTCATGATCCCTTTGAGCCTGGGTGGCAGTCCAAAAGAAAATAGGCAAGTCCTGGAATACCCAGGTGCCTCAATCCACCCAGATGTGTGTTTAAGTTGCCACCTTAGATAAACCATTAATTAACAATCTCACATCTATCATGGATATCACTCACCCAATCCACGTCTACTAGCATAGCATGGCATAATAAGCAAACGTAGAAGTAACTCCCAAAGGTTTGATAATAAACAGGTAATAGGTACTACCTCATCTACTTCCCATCCCACAATTGAATTAGATCCTAATCATGCAATGTGTGGGGATTGATCTAAAGCAAAAAAACTGGGTAGTAGAAAAGGTATGATCAAAGTGTTACTTGCCTTGCTGATGATCCGGGAAACCTAACGATTCAAAGTAACAGGCGGCGCACTCCGGGTACTCTATCGTAGACAAACAAACAAGCATACAATAAGTACTCATCTAATGCACAGGTAAAACTCAAATAAGAGATCTAACCAGAAGGTTCAACTTAAGAACTCCGGTTGGCAAAAAGAATCAAATCAAACGAAGCAACGAAAGTCAAACGATGAAAGAAAACAACTTTGTTCTAGTAATATGGATCTAGGGAAAATTTTACAGTAGCAAAATCTTGTTTAAGTTGGTTAAAGGGATAGAGGGTTTCGAGACGAAACTCTAGGCGCTTGAATCGCCTGATTTCGATAAACGAGCAAAAGTTAAACTAAAACAAAAATCGGATCAGGAATCGCCATCAGAAAAATCGCGGATCTAATCCGAGAAAAAGAAAAACGACGAACGCCGATTTTTTTTCTCTTCTTATTTTTCGGCACGGAAAACGAGGCGCGACGAACCTCGGCGGCGGGATCCGGCGGCAGCGGCGGCGGACGTCGGCGGCGGCTAGGGCGCGGCTAGGGTTTGGGGCGCTTTAGAGTTTCTCCCCGGGGCTGGGCCTCGGCTTATAAAGGCCTCCCGGGTCGGTGTCCAGGTCGGACACGACCCGTTAAGTCGGTTCGCATTTATTTTATTTTTTAATTATTCCGCTCGGAAGAAAAATAAAAAGAAATACTAAACGGACTCTAAAAATTCCGAAATAAATTTTCACGGGCTTATAAAATCAAGCCGCACAAGGTGAACATTTATTTGGGACCTAAATGCAATTTTGAAAAACACACTTTTTTCCTAAATTCAAATAAAACACCGAAAAACTCTGAAATAAAATCTTATTTGATTTTATTATTAAATCCTCAATATTTCTTTATTTTGGGAAAGTCATTTTATTCCCTCTCTCATATTTTTGTAATATAAATAATTGATGATAAAATAAATAAAATCAAATGGTCCTATTCTCAAAATTTGAGAAAACTCAAATATGAAAATAACGAAATCCCCAATTCTCTCCGTGGGTCATTGAGTTGCGTAGAATTTCTAGGATCAACCAAAATGCAAAAAAAAAATGATATGCATGATGATCTAATGTATAACATTCCAAATTGAAAATTTGGGATGTTACAATATGCATTACACAATCTCAGATTCATCTATTCAACCAACACAAAGAACTTCAAAGAGTGTCCCAAAGTTTCTATCGGAGAGTCAAGACGAAAATGTGTGCCAACCCTATGTATAAGTTCAAGAGGTCACGGAACTCGCAAGTTGATCACCAAAACATACATCAAGTAGATCACGTGATATCCCATTGTCACCACAGATAAGCACTTGCAAGACATACATCAAGTGTTCTCAAATCCTTAAAGACTCAATCCGATAAGATAACTTCAAAGGGAAAACTCAATTCATCACAAGAGAGTAGAGGGGGAGAAACATCATAAGACCCAACTATAATAGCAAAGCTCGCGATACATCAAGATTGTGCTGAATCAAGAACACGAGAGAGAGAGAGAGAGAGAGATCAAACACATAGCTATTGGTACATACCCTCAGCCCCGAGGGTGAACTACTCCCTCCTCGTCATGGAGAGCGCCGGGATGATGAAGATGGCCACCAGAGAGGGATTCCCCCCCCCCTCCGACAGGGTGCTGGAACGGGTCTAGATTGGTTTTCGGTGGCTACGGAGGCTTGTGGCGCGGAACTCTCGATCTAGGTTTATTTCTGGAAGTTTCGGCTTATATAAGAGGTGTTGGAGTCGGGAACAAGCCAGGGGGGTCTCCGAGGCGGCCACGAGGTACGGGGGCACGCCCAGGGGGTAGGGTGCACCCCCACCCTCGTGGTGGCCTCGGGACTCTTCTGGCCCATCTCCGGTACTCCGTGGGCTTCTTCTGGTCCAAAAATGATCTTCGTGAAATTTGAGGTCAATTGGACTCTGTTTGGTTTTCCTTTTTTGCGATACTCAAAGACAACGAAAAACAGAAACTGGCACTGGGCTCTAGGTTAATAGGTTACTCCCAAAAATCATATAAAATAGCATATAAAACATCCAAGGTTGATAATATAATAGCATGGAACAATCAAAAATTATAGATACGTTGGAGACATATCAGAGTCCTCCTCCTAGTAGGAGTAGGACTCCCCCCTTTCCTAGTCCCACTAGTAATAGAAGGACGAGGGAGAAGGAGAAAGGAAAGGGGGGCCGGCCCCCTCACCCAATTCGGATTGGGCTTGGGGGGCGCCCCTCCTAGGCTGCCTTCTCTTCTCTCCCACTAAGGCCCATATACTCCCCGAGGGGTTCCGGTAACCCCCCGGTACTCTGGAAAATGCCCGAACTCACCCGGAACCATTCCGATGTCCAAACATAGCCTTCCAATATATCGATCTTTATGTATCAACCATTCCGAGACTCCTCATCATGTCCGTGATCATATCCGGGACTCATAAGTACCTTCGGTACATCAAAAACCATAAACTCATAATACCGATCGTCATCGAACGTTAAGCGTGCGGACCCTACGGGTTCGAGAACTATGTAGACATGACTGAGACTCATCTCCGGTCAATAACCAATAGCGGAACCTGGATGCTCATATTGGTTCCTACATATTCTACGAAATCTTTATCGGTCAAACCACATAACAACATACGTTGTTCCCTTTGTCATCGGTATGTTACTTACCCAAGATTCGATCGTCGGTATCTCAATACCTAGTTCAATCTCGTTACCGGCAAGTCTCTTTACTCGTTCCGTAATGCAACATCCCGTAACTAACTCATTGGTCACATTGCTTTCAAGGCTTATAGTGATGTGGATTACCGAGAGGGCCCACAGATACCTCTCCGATACACGGAGTGACAAATCCTAATCTCGATCTATGCCAACTCAACAAACACCATTGGAGACACCTGTAGAGCATCTTTATAGTCACCCAGTTATGTTGTGACGTTTGATAGCACACTAAATGTTCCTCCGGTATTCGGGAGTTACATAATCTCATAGTCATAGGAACATGTATAAGTTATGGAGAAAGCAATAGCAGTAAACTAAATGATCGTAGTGCTAAGCTAACGGATGAGTCAATTCAATCACATCATTCTCTAATGATATGATCCCGTTCACCAAATGACAACTCTTTGTCCATGGCTAGGAAACTTAACCATTTTTGATTAACGAGCTAATCAAGTAGAGGCATACTAGTGACACTCTGTTTGTCTATGTATTTACACATGTACTAAGTTTCCGGTTAATACAATTCTAGCATGAATAATAAACACTTATCATGATATAAGGAAATATAAATAACAACTTTATTATTGCCTCTAGGGCATATTTCCTTCAAGATCCATGGTCTCCGTCATGGAGGACTGCACCACGGCGTCAGATCCATGGCCGTTGAGTTGAGGGACTGAACTGCGACGTGTAGGCGGCAAGTTCCTTGATAATTCGTGGGAAGGATCCATTGACTCTGCCTAAAAACGACCTCCGTGGCCACCAATATGGAGCGAGCTCCATGGCCATCTCCGTGAGGCAAGCTCTGAGTAGCCGACTGACCCTTAGTGTTCTCACATAATTTGTTCGTGGCGGTGTATTATGATCCCTTATCTTTCTCTCTTTTTCTTCAATTTTTAGTTCTTGTAGGTTTTATCTCTAGCCCACCCCAAACTTGCTTTGTTGTTGTTGTTGTTTTTGTTGTCGTCGTCGTCGTCGTCGTTGTTGTTGTTGTTGTTGTCGTTGTTGTTGTTGTTGTTGTTGTTGTTGTTGTTGTTGTTGTTGTTGTTGTTGTTGTTGTTGTTGTGGGGGAGTAGGCCCTCGTAGACCCCAAAGCAACTACCAGGTCTCCGAAAATAGGCGCAAGGGGAAATTAACTAACAACCATTACAAGATCGGCTCACAGCTCTCCAAGAGCACATCATCGATATATAACTACTTATTACTATCTGAATGGGAGTTGAGCCACCATCGTGCCTTAAAGATGACCACAAATTACCCCATCTCTATTCGAGACACCTCTAGACCCTTAAAATCACCATAGCAGACCCTTGCCCGAAGTGATGTGCATCTAGACTTAGAGATTTGGGTAGTTCGTTCCATGTTTGTTTGGAGCAATTCATTTTTACAACTCTACCAAATCATGTAGTCTGCATGGACACATGGTTGTACCTTATCTCAAAGGAAGTTTGAATGTGACCTCTTGTAACTAATAGCAATCACCTACAGCTAGGTAGCTGCACAAGATACTTCAGTGCTACTCTACTAATCAATCGTGGTCAAACATCAATTGGGTTCTAGTTCAATCAATATGTCTTGTAGTGTAATCCTCCTTCTGCCAACTTGTATCCATGTCAAATCTTTTTACAAAAAACAAAGAAAACTTGAAAATGTTACAAGAAGGCAAAATAATGCTAAACATTTAGTGGATCACTCTTCTGGCGTAAATCAGTTATGCACAAACACATCTCTTAAGTTCTGCAATCTTGGACTTTTGTAACTCAACCCAATGTTACTAACAAAAGATTATACTATTTGAATGGTAGTGTGCTCCTTGGTGATACTCACTTCCTTTTGAAACTATTTTGGGGACACAAAGAAAAATAGAAAAGCAAAAGTTTTTTTAAGTACTTGAGTGGATTGAGTGCTCTGCTGATGTAAAATTATTTGTATACAAATAGGCTCCTTTGGAATTGCTCTTTGAAGGTTTGTACCCCGAAACTGAAGGACGGTTACTGCAAGTGCTGGAATCACTGGAGAATTCTAGCATCTTTGGTGGTATAGAAGTTATCCGCCTCTTGTTTTGTTATAATCGAGAATTGTTGGAATATAATTGCTACATATATGGAACTCTGTTGTAAGACCTGAAATATCTTTCTTTTAAGGATCAATCCTCCACATATATATACATCCCAGTGATTCTGAAACTGATTCCTGAATAAGCTATTCAGAAATCCTTCCTAACTGCCCGTGAATAGATAGCTAACTGTGCGACCTATACTAGTTAACTGTAGGGCGGACTTTTTCTAGCACCTTTTTTTTGCATTGTTTTCTAGTCGTTATTATTGAACCGTTAATTAGAATGATGCAAATGATATAACGTTGGATAGCTATTGAAAAGGAGCAAAAAAACTCATGTTGATCATTTTCTCAAAATTGATTCGGTTTTAAACAAAATTCAAAAAACTGAAAATCCATCAAACTAGTTTTCAATGTTTTTATGAACGGAATTTTCAAACATTTTGTCGGAATGATGCCTATGATATACTGTTAGAAAGCTACCGATTAGCCTGAACTTTGGCATATATAATATGTTTTCAAATTTGCTGCGGTTTAAGGGCAACTTTCAGAAAACTAACATCATTTTTTTACATTTTTTGCCCGAACTGCTATAGAACACGCTAACTGCTCGCACATAATAGCTAACTGACATATGCTGACAAACTAACTGCTGAGACCGAAGAAATTGTTTTTTCTATCGTTGGGTCAAGTTAACCGCCGAGAGTGAAATAGCTAACTATGAGGAATCACGGGGACTGAAAATGTTTTTTTTTCTTTTTTGATTGGGTTACACTAACTATGGGTATGAAATACCTAACTGCCCGACGATGAGCAAGCTCACTGCAAGGGCCGATAATACTTTTTTTTGCTTCTTTTGTTTTTTATTCATTTTTCCTATTTTTTTCCCTGGTCAAGTTAACCTTTGGGATTGAAATAGCTAACAGTTGGGGCTGCGACAATTAACACCAAGTTAACTGCAAGGATTAAAAGTACTTTTTTCATGTTTTTTTGCCCGGTTCAAGCTAACGACACGGAGTAAAATAGCTAACTATCGGGGATTGTGGCAATTAACTGGCAGACTGAAGATTGTAATTTGTTTTCTTTTAGTTCCCTTTCTCCTGGGTCAAGCTAATCGTCGAGACTGAAATAGCTAACTGACAGGGCTGCGATAGTTAGCACTAAGTTAACTGTCAGGACTAAATACAAAATAAAATCTTTGTCTTCTTGACATGGTCACGGTAACTGTGGGTATGAAATACCTAATTTTCCGCAATAAGCAAGCTAACTGTCGATACTGAAATACATAACTGTCTGCTAAAGTTAACTAACATTTTAAAATTAAAGTATTATAGTTGAACTTTTTATGTAATATTTTTTTATTAACTGTTTGATTGAGCCGAATTAACTGTTCAGGCTCCCATATCATACTGCATTATTTTCTAGAATTTTTTAAACCGAGCAAACTACCGCTATCTTACTAGAATTAACCCCTTAAATTTTATCCGCTGATGCGTCCGTAGGTAAATGTTATGTGACTGAAAATTCAACTGCCGGTATATTTTCAAAAGTCAACTTCTTGTTTTTTATGCCAAGTTTTTCCAATGAATCGCCGTCATCTTAGTAGAGAAACTGCTATGTATTTATGTATATTTGCTACCTTAGAAATAATAGCAACATCGTGTTATTATCCTCAAAGATAAATATAGCAGCTAGATAAGGTTAAAATGACAGTCTTTTTTCAATTTGCCAACTGTCTAATGCCTTCTTGCAAACTTCTGGACCGGGACGAGTTAACTTCCCTTTTTCTAGTTGAAGTATCTGAAGTTAAAAGTTAACAATTTTTGGTACAAACTTCACGGCCTACTGACAGCAGAAGAAAAGTGCTAATTGCTCAGCCCACTTTTTAGAGACTAGAGAGTACTAGGTATAGTTGCAAAGTTAACTTTCTACACGTGTCTGTCATTGCGAAACGGGAATGAGAACTGCTACACACAGACACACACAGAGAAGCTCTTTTCTTTTCAAACAAGGGAACTTGTTTTTCCCGAGCAAAAATAAACTAATTGATATTTCTGTGTTCACGTCACAGAGGGGACGCGGATTTCGTTGGACTGGTGCTCGTGGTCGCCGCTGGACGGTTGGTTCTAATTTGGCAATTTTTCGACGGCTAACTGCTGAATGTTGCCGCCTACATAAAAAGAAACAACTTCAGAGAGGCTTCCGCCATGAACTGCATGTTAGGTACCAGGTCGATCTACTACTAGTTCACGATACAAGCCCGAATTCGAATTACAAATCGAGTCTCTTTGTTCTTGAGAAGGAAGAAAGGTAGGTAGGTGGAGAAAGAGGAGGAAGCCGCCGTTCATTCTGATTCAGCCCGGATGCCGATCCCCTCGTCGCCTGTGGGTTAAGTAACGAGCTGCCAGGCGAGCGGGCTCAACGGGCCCATTCTGGCCCGACGAATCTTCTGTTGGGCTGCACGATCCTCTTGGGCCGGCTGTTGACGCGCCTCGGTGTGAGGCCTTCGACTGCCTTGGTTGTACGTGCACTGACATCCCCTCCTCCTTGAGAGCTGGCTTGCCCACAAGCCAGCAGAGCCGGAAAGCGCTCGCGTATGGACTTAACGTCTTCCCAGGTGGCGTCGAGGATGGACGGGTCAGACCAGCGCACGAGTACTTGTTCGCGCTGGCCTTGGGGAGTGTTGCGCCAGCGTGTGTCGATGATCTCCACCGGCGACAGTGGCTCCTCCGGTGGAACGGGCAGCTTGTCTTCCACCGTCGTGTTGTTGGAGAGCGCTCGCCGCAGCTGAGAGACGTGGAAGACGAGGTGGACCTTGGCGCCGGCAGGGAGCTCCAGTTCGTACGCGACGGGGTTGACGACGCGGATGATCTTGAAAGGTTCGAAGTAGCGGAAGGAGAGCTTGTGGTTGGTGCGACGCGCCACCGTCGTTTGCACGTAGGGTTGGAGCTTGACGAAGACGACATCCTCGACGACGAAGGAGCGATCAGTGCGCTTCTTGTCAGCCTGCGCCTTCATGATGTTGCGCGCTCGATGGAGGTGCTCGGCCAGCACTTGCTGCATATGCTTGCGCTCCTCGAGCCAGTCCTTGAGGGAGGGAATGGAGCAAGTAGAGGCCGCCTCGATGCCCCAATGATATGGTTCATGCCCATACAGCGCAACAAAAGGTGAGGTGCCCAAGGAAGAATGAAAGGAAGAATTGTACCAGAATTCTGCGAGGGTGAGATACCGGTGCCATTTGCTTGGACAGGCATGCGTGAAACACCGTAAGTATATCTCCAGGCACTGGTTGACGTGTTTCGACTGCCCGTCAGTCTGAGGGTGGTACGGTGTGCTCATGTTGAGTTCGGACCCGGTGATCTTGAACAACTCTTGCCAGAACTTGCTCGTGAAGACTGGATCTCTGTCCGATACGATCGCCTCCGGAAGCCCATGGAGTTTGTAAATGTTCTCCAGGTAGGCGTGCGCGACCTTGGCCGCCGTGAATGGGTGGCCCAGAGAGAGGAAATGACTGTAGCGGGTGAACTTGTCGACAACGACGAGGATGCAGTTGTACTTGCCTGAAGGAGGGAGACCATCGATGAAATCCATGGTGACCACCTTCCAGGTGCGGTCCGGCACCGGCAGAGGCTCGAGCAGTCCCGGGTAGCGAACGCGCTCTGGTTTTGCTTGCTGGCAAACTGAGCAGGGCTGGACGTATTGACGAGTGTGTTCTTTCATCTTGGGCCAGGCGAATAGGAGACGCAGGCGGCGATAAGTGACTCGCACGCCGGAGTGGCCTCCCATGGTGCTGTTGTGGAAAGCACGGAGCATCCGTTGCTGCAGGGCGGGGGAGCCGCCCAGCCAAAGCCGATCGCGGAAGTAGAGCAGGCCGTCGCGCGTGAAGAAACGCCCTTTTGGGCCCGGTCGCTTGGAAAAATCTTCCAAAATCTTCTGAACTTGTGGATTTGTGCTGTAGCTCGCCATGATGTCGTCCAGCCAGGCTGGCGTGCAGACAGACACAGCTGCGACGAACTCATCAGGGGTGCGGCGCAAGAGCGCATCCGCAGCAGTGTTTGAAGATCCGGAGCGGTAGCAGATTTTGTAGCGCATCCCGAGCAGCTTGGTGAACGCCTTCTGCTACCACGGGTGGACAAGTGTTGATCATCGAGGTGCACGAGGCTTCTCTGATCTGTTCGGATGATGAATTCGTCGTTGTGCAGGTAAGGGCGCCATTGCTCCACGGCCATTAGGATGGCCATGCATTCTTTTTTGTAAGTGGAGAGGCCGCGGTTCTTGGGGCCGAGCGGCTTGCTCATGTAGGCGACCGGGTGCCCATCTTGCTGAAGGACAGCACCAACGCCATAAGCGCATGCATCGGTGTCAATCGCGAACTTCTTACTGAAATCTGGAAGTTGCAACACGGGTGCCGTTGTGAGCTTCAGTTTCAGAGTGTCGAACGCCTGTTGCGTGTCACTTGTCCAGACAAACTGGTGGTTCTTTTTGAGCAGGGTGAACAGAGGTCTTGCAATGATCCCAAAGTGCTGCACAAACTTCCGATAATATCCAGCAAGGCCGAGGAAACTGCACACATCTTTGGCGCACTGAGGAACAGGCCACTACTGGATCGTCTGGACCTTGCTGGGGTCTGTAGAGACGCCTCGTTCATCGATCACATGCCCCAAGTAAGCAATTTGGCGCTGCGCGAAGGAGCACTTGGATTGCCTGACTTTCCAGTGGTCGTCTCTGAGCAGCTGGAGCACGTGCGCGATGTGTTGGGTGTGTTCGGACAGGGTTTTGCTGAAGATGAGGATGTCGTCGAAGAACGAAATGACACATTTGCGCATGACTGGGCGCAGGGTGGTGTGCATGCCTCCATTGAATGTGGTCGGGCCTCCCGCTACTCTGAAAGGCATGACGCGGTATTCCCAGTGCCCGGAGTGTGTTTGGAAGGCCGTTTTGTACTCTTCTCCTTCTGCCATCCTTATCTAATGAAATCTGGCACGCAGGTCGAGCTTCGAGAACCATTTTGCACCGGCCAGTTCGTCAAGGATCTCGTCAATGATTGGTACTGGGAACTTGGCAACCACGGTCATGGAGTTGAGACGGCGGTAGTCAACGCACAAGCGCCATGTACCATCCTTCTTCTTGACTAGCAGGGCTGGGGTGAAAAGGGGCTGGAACTTTTCTGAATGATCCCTGCGTCGAGCATTTCCTGAACCTGACGTTCGATCTTTATCTTCAATTCAGGTTTGTATCTATATGGTCTGGAATTGACAGGCTGCGCGCCGGCCATCAGAGGAATGCGATGATCGCAATCGTGGCGAGGCGGCAAAGTCCGCGGGTCTTCAAAGACATCCGCGAACTGTTCCAGTAGGCGCAAGATCTCAATAGGAATCGGCGAATCTGTAGTACTGGTGCCGTCAAGAGCGCTAAGGTGCACGATATGTGCCACTAATCCTTGCTTGCAAGCCTTGAGGAGCTCTGGTGCGGAGATCATAGAGCATTGGGTTTGATCTGAAGCTGTGGCAGATAGCGTCAGTTGGCCGGCTGGAGTTGTAACAGTTAATAATTGCTCGATCCAGTCGATGTTCATGGGGCTGTGCTGCCTTAACCAGTCCATCCCGAGAATTGCATCGTACGAGCCTAGTTGGAGGATCTTGAAATCTGTCCTGAAATCATGCCCTTGGGTTGTCCACTGACACGCTGGAATGTAGGTGGTGCAGGGGATGGTGTTGCCATTGGCGACGCGTACGCGGCATGGGCGCGGCAGTGGCTTGGCTCCGTTGAGTTTTGCTGCGAGAGAACTGTCTACAAAGGACGTAGAGCTACCGGAGTCGACAAGAAGCAGGATCTCGTGCCCTTGGAGCCAGGCGTGCAGCTGCAGTACCCCTGGGTCTGACGAGCCATCTTCAGCCTGATGGGCAGAGTGCAGAGGTTCTCCTCGTCAGATATCGGTGATGCTGGTGGCGATTCTGACTGCACATCGTCTTGGGGAAACATGGCGAGCAGCTCTTTCACGATGTGCATTTGCACCGTGGCCGGGCAGGTGTGGTCCTTTCCCCACCGTTCGCCGCACTTGAAACAGAGTCCCTTCACGCGGCGACCTTGCTAGCTTCAGGCGTCGCGCAGGCTGCTTCAGTTCCGCGGCGATCTTCAAAGATCATAGTTGGTGTAGCCGGGAGAGTGAAGAAGGACGGTGGCATCGATCGCCCCGCGTGATTGTGTCCTCGGGGAGTGTTGGAGAGGCGGCCGAATGAGTGCTCGCCGTCGGCCACTTCGTCCTGAAGTAAGGCCAGCGAGCATGCCGTGTCCAGGTCCGGTGGGCGTTGCACGAGCACCACCGCGCGGATATTCGGTCGTAGTCCCTCCACAAAACGAGTCAGGAAAAAATACGGGTGAGTGGACTCAAGAGTAAGATATAAGATGATTCATCAAGGTTTCGAAACGTTCAATGAAATCTGCTACTGTGGTAGTTTGTTTGAGAGCGTAGAATTGGCGATGAGCATTTGGTGTTTGTCACGACCGAATCGGGTGCAGAGGAGGGAAGTGAAGGACTCCCAATCCAGTCCAGTTAACTTCTTCTGGACGGATTGCAGCCAGATGCCCGCGGGGCCAGAGAAATTCAAGGTGGCCATGGGGACGCGGTAGGCGTCGGGGATCGTGAACATCTGGAAGTATTGCTCGCAGAGCGTTTTCCAGAGCTGTGGGTTTTCACCGGTGAACATCAGGAAATTCATGGATGGTGGTTGGCCCAAGTTGGTCAGGATGGAAGAGGACAGGGGAGGAACAGGGGCCGGCACGATCGGGAGGGAGGGCGTGCCCATGACCGGAGGTACCGCCAGTGACTCGTGGGTCACTGACGGGCCCCCTCCGGTGTGGTCGACGTCGCCGCGGCCATCGGGCCCGTGGAGATCTCCCCGCACTGGAAGCAGGGGAGGAAGATGTTGGGGAAGCGCCGCTCCACTCGGCGGTGTGGTCACTCGCAGCGCCGCGACTGTGGACTCCAATTTCGTGAAGCGCGCCTCGAGATCTGGCTTCCAGTGAAGGAGGTCGTCGATCTGTGAGGACTGCGCCTGCAGCTGCTTGAGGACGTGGGCGGAGTCGGCCTTGGCGTCCTGATGGAGCTTGTCGAGGTACTCCTTGAGCGCTGGATCCATGGCGGCGACGAAGGCTTGCCGCGCTTGGATGCGCTGGCGGGTTTCCAGGTCAATGCGACGGAGAGAGGGTGGTGCTGGTCTCTGATACCTGGATGTTAGGTACCAGGTCGATCTACTACTAGTTCAAGATACAAGCCCGAATTCGAATTACAAATCGAGTCTCTCTGTTCTTGAGAAGGAAGAAAGGTAGGTAGGTGGGGAAAGAGGAGGAAGCCGCCGTTCGTTCTGATCCAGCCCGGATGCCGATCCCCTCGTCGCCTGTGGGTTAAGTAGCGAGCTGCTAGGTGAGCAGGCTCAACGGGCCCATTTTGGCCCGACGAATCTTCTGTTGGGCTGCACGATCCTCTTGGGCCGGCTGTTGACGTGCCTCGGTGTGAGGCCTTCGACTGCCTTGGTTGTACATGCGCTGACACTGCACATCCTTTTTGCCTCCACCTGCGAATCCCCATCCAGGGGGCCCTGCATATCCTTGGTCCACACCTGCCTGGAGGAGCATGAGGCTATGAGTGGGCGCCACTGGAGGCCTTGCTGTATAGAGCGGGAGGCTCGGCTAAGCGGCGGCTGGATGCACGTCGAGGCGGGAGCCCATCCCCTTGATCTGCCCGAGCTCGGTGGGCGGGGCATCTCAAGCATGCCACCATGGATGAGTGGGTGCTGGTTTTGGCCATCGGGTGAAGGAGTGGATGCGCTAGACATCAGAACCGCAGGTGGAAGTCATGGTCGCGGCTGTGGGAGGCTAGATGAGGTGGTTCCCTGGCATCGCACGGGCCGGCGGCATGGGAGGCAGGCAGTCAGGGTAGGGGAGACGTGCGGGCCGGCATCGGGTGAGCCAAGTAGTTAAGGCATGGTAGGCATAGCAGCATCCAGCACACCAGAGTTAACTGAAGTACCACACTTGGGGCAGATGTGACAAACCAGTATCATTATTCTTTTTTTTGCATGTCAGTACCACACTTGGGGCAGATGTGACAAACCAGTATCCCTATTATTTTTTTGCATGTCAGTACCACGTATGGGGTAAATCGTTGCAAAACGGTCTAAGCAGCGTATAACATAGTATTGACGATGTATCTCACCTCCCGGCCCCACCTGTCAGGTGACACGCTGGCCAATCGACACGCGCCGCTCGGCTGACTAGGACGAGGCCGGCTCGGTCGTTGTATATGCCTGGGTCGGACCCAACTTCGCTCGAACCCTAGTCCCTGGTCGAGCTCTCGTCCTCCGATTCGCCACTGACCTCCGCGCAGTCCGCCGCCACCACCGCCGCACCATGGTGTACGAGGTTGAGAGCAGCAAGGAGCACTCTAGCCTGCAGTACATGAACTCCTCCTCTGACGGCATGCAGTACCAGGTGAGTGGTTTAGGGTTAGGGTTTCTGATTTGCGGATTTCATCTTTTATTTGGGGGTTTTGGTTCATTTTGCTCCTGTAGATCCCTGCTACCATTGAAGACCAAGACTACATGGGCATTGAGACTGGACCCATTGTTCCCTATGAGCACCATAGGCTGCCATCTGAGAGGTGTGTAGCCTTTAAGGGATTTCAGACGGGCAGGAGGTTCTTAGTATGTGCTCAGGAAGTAAGATTCTACACTTTATATATGTTTGTATTAAATTAGTTGGTAGTAGCTTGGTCTTTGTATTGAAATTCATATAGTTTGTGCTAGCAAGTAAGATTATGTTCTTTTGATGGTCATCCTTTAGCCATTTAGTAGTGCTGATGCTGATCAGTGGAGTAGGCATGTGCTCATGCACTCCTTGTATATTTAATTGGACAAGTTTTAATTTTATATGTGGCCATGAGCTTAGTTTACAGTGCAGATCATTGCTTAATTGGGCAGCTAGGTCATTGTTTAGTGCAGATGCTCAAAGTTCAATTCTTTATAGATGTTGTACTTTTTGTAATGCTTAAATAAATTGCATAGGAGATTGGTTTGGAGTGTTGTAGTGCACATGCTCTGCTGTTCTTTAGGTCATTGTTAATTGTAGTATTTGACTGAAATTCAATTAGATAGTTATGTTGTTCTTTAGTTCTTTGCTTACAATCATATAGTTTAATTGTAATATGCAGTGTAGTTGTGTTGTTCTTTACTTCATTGCTTACAATCATTTGTCCTGTGTCATTTGGAATTCAGTTAGATAGTAACAATATAAGTTTGATTATATTGTTGGAAGGTGAGAACTGTGGTTTTGTTTTATGGGTTGGCCCAGAGTGGCCTCCTACAATGCAGAATGCTTTGTTGAAGCTATGGGAAATGTATGAGGATAGCAGGAGTGATCGGAGGAAGTATAACCTGAAGAGTTCGCTCACTATTCACCATTTGACAGAAGAAAAATATAAACTAGAGGCCAACTATGACAAATTAGTTGAAGATGTTCACCAACTTTTCAATGCCCAAGAGGATAGGATGCTGGATTTCAGCTATTTGCAGTCTGAAATGCAAAGTGCAGAGGAGAGGAGAGTTGAGGTTACCAACCCAATTGTCTCTGATATGAAGACAGAGATGGACAAGAAAGAGGCAGAGATCTTCAAGCTGCAACAGAAGTATGTAGTCCTTATGAACCTGACAGATGCTCAAGGGAATATCATCCAGAACCTGAAGTTTAACCATTTGGAAGAGAAGGAGGTGCTTAGTGAAGCCAGCAGGAACTTGCAGTTCCAGGTTGATGAACTCATTAACTATCAGGAAAAGCTCACCCAAGAGAATCTCTAGTTGAAGCTTCACATGGGCGATCTCAAGAAGGGACGGGATAAGCTCACTAAAGACAGGCTCAGCTCAAGCTTCACATTGCTGATCTTGAAGGCGGAGGAGAAGAACAAGCAAAAGATGAAGGGTATCCAGGCCATCTTGGAGGAATGAACAAGATGAAGATGAAGAGGTTGCTTAGATGACCTTTTGTGAGGTAGTATTATAACCTAGTGAATTTGAACCATGGATGTGTAGTTTATGGATCTTTTAGTTGGAATATATGGTTGTGTAAGAATCTATTAAGTATGTTTCTTTAAGTTGTGAACTATATATGTTGACCTCTATTATGTTATGTTAGATGGTTGTAGTTATCTATGATGCTTTATGTTGCTTTGATAGATGGTTCATTGAATGGTTAAGTTATATGATTTGTGATCTATGTAGCTTACATAGAATGGTGAAGTTATAAAATTTGCCATCTATGTGGCTTTGATAGATGGTTGGAGTTATATGATTTATTGAAATCTATGTTTATTTGGGTTCCGCCGATGCCGACAACCACTAAACCCTTGCCTTTTTGGGTTCTGTCAATGTCGGAAACCACTAAACCCTATGTGATGCCCCCAATTTAATCGTGCACTAATCATACACTCAAATGCACACGATCAAGCTCAGAGACTCACGGGAAGATATCACAACACAACTCTAGACACAAATTAAAGTCATAAAACTTTATATTACAAGCCAGGGCCACGAAGGCTCGAAAACATAAGTCAGCAGAAGCAACAACAGCTAAGTACAAACATAAATAAACAAGTTTTCCTTAAGAAGGCTGAGCAAAACAATGACATCTGGATCGAAAAGGTGCAGCCTCTTGCCTAGGGCCTCCTAACTACTCATGGTCATTGGTGGTCTCCACATAGTAGTAGGCTCCGTCGGGGTAGTAGTAGTCGGCGGCGGGATCAACTGGCTCCTGGGATCCTTCCTCTAATCGCAGCAATCGGGTAGAGGGAAAAAGGTAGCAAAGCAACCGTGAGTACTCATCTAAAGTACTCGCAAGACTTACATTAGATCTATGCTAAGTATGCATCGGTATCAAATGAATGGGGCTATATCTTTGGACTATACTGCAGAAATGCCAGAATAGAAGCGGAGGCCTAGCCTATCAAAGACTAGCATCTTGCAGCATTAGAAGAGTAGATATTAGTATATCATAAGTAATAAGTATGAGGTAGCAATGCCTAGAGATCCTTTCTTGACTCCCTACAAGAAAGCGATCGCGGAGCCATCATATTCATTTAGTGTCACAAGTATCCAGTTCTAGTTGTAATAGATCGGGATGCAACTCCGAGCGTCCATTATTGTGGATAAGGTAATTTGAATAGATATACTTCCTTGTAGGGGTGCACCAACTTACCCAACACGCTCAATTAACTTTGGTGGAACACACTATTCTGGGTCATGCCCGGCCTTGGCTGATCGACACGTCGTAGACCTATCTAGGCTCTCCAGAGAGGTCACACGCCAGTATAAATCCTAAGTGCGAAGGGCTCATAGGTCTGTCGTCCTAAGCACTCCTACGCGTTGCGATGACTGTCGGGATCAGTCCCGGTCGGGTGAAGGCAGGCTTGGTTGGGAGCATCGGGGCGCGTGGCGAGCGCAAGGGATGGGGATCGGCGTGGGCACGCGCGGGCGGCTGCGGTGCGGCATGAGGAGCAGTTGCAGCAGACAGCAGCGATGAAGCAGCCGAGCAAGCAAGCGTGAAGCACGCACGGGCAGCAGAGGGCATGGCAAGTGCATGGCAGCGGACAACCGGGAGCGGCCAGTGCGCAGATGTGTTGCGTGGACAAGACTTCGGCCATGGCGGCTGGAGCTCATGGGGCTTCGCTACGGCAGCGTATAAGCAACGAGGAGAGGTGGTTTTAGGAGAGGAGCTCACGGCGAGTCAAAAGAGGTGCTCGAGGAAGGCTGGGGTGGTCCGGAGCACTGCAGATCGACGCCGGGAAACCATCGTCATTGTCAGGGAAGAAAGACCGAGGGTGATATTGATGAGGCTCCCCTGCCTCGATCCAGTGATGTACTCGACGAAGGTGACGACGGCACGCCTCCTGGACAACTCCTCGTGGCTCGGGGACGACTCTGGCTACAACAACGATGACGACGCATCTACGGTGGAGCTCAGGCATGTGCGGGGATGAGAGAAACAGCGCGAGGAAAGGGGAAAGGCGGGCTAGGGTTCGTGGGGAGGGCGCGGGGTTCGACTTCTAGGCGGGGCAGGGGTGCGGATGGCCGGCACGTTGCCGGTGGCCATGGCGGATGGCCTCCAGCCATCTGCCTCCACTGTAGCAAGGTAGGGGTGCACCAGGGTGGGCTAGGCCTCAAGTGCACACAGGGGGCTCTTATTTTTCTAAATCTTTTTCTATTTTTTTATTTCTCTCTGTTTTGTATTTTATTTTTGTACCAAATGATTTTTTTACTTACAGATTTCGCATATAAATATTAGACAACATTACAGGGTTGCACAAAAAGTTTTAGAGTATTTGATTTTTTTTAATATTTTTAGAAATTGAAAATGCCAATAATTTTGCTGCTAATCCACTTAATTAATTCCTAGGGGCATTTTTGGAATTCAAATGAGGTTGGTTTCATGATGACTAATATTAGTGAATATATGCAATAACACGAACAATTTTGTTTATTTATTTTAAGAAGTTTTATTTTTACTCACTATTTGAATTTTGAATTGGAATGGATTTTGGATCTTAATGACTATTAGTAAGTTAATGATGATGAGTTGGCATAATTAGAGGAAGGTCACTATAGCTTGATTACTCGGGTGTTACACCCTACCACTTTGCCTTTTTGGGTTCCGTCTATGCCGAAAACCACTAAACCCTACCACTTTGCCTTTCTGGGTTCCATCGATGCCGGAAACCACTAAACCCTACCACTTTGCCTTTTTGGGTTCCATCGATGCCGGAAACCACTAAACCCTACCACTTTGCCTTTTTGGGTTTCGTCGATGCCGACAACCACTAAGCCCTACCACTTTGCCTTTTTGGGTTCCGTCGATGCCGAAAATCACTAACCCCTACCACTTTGCATTTCTGGGTTCCGTCAATGCCGACAACCATTAATCCCTACCACTTCTCCTTTCTAGGTTCCGTTGATGCCGACAACCAGTAACCCCTACCACTTTGCCTTTTTGGGTTTCGTCGACATCGAAAACCATTAAACCTACCACTTTGCCTTTCTGGGTTCCATCGATGCCGAAAACCACTAAACCCTACCACTTTGCCTCTTTGGGTTTCGTTGATGCCGAGAACCACTAAACCCTACCACTTTTCCATTTGGTTCGTCGATGCCGAAAACCACTAAACCCTATACTACAATGGCTAAACCCTAACTAATTTAAGTACTCATGACAGCAAGCATTGCAAATAAGAAACTAAGTACGCATCACATCAAGCATTGATTTTTTTTAGAAAAGGAGGATGACCCCCGGCCTTTGCATCTGGGCGATGCATACGACCACTTTATTAATTATTCTCACAAGACCTTACAAAGTAATACAACAGTAAGACTAAAGCCGCCGTCTAAGCCACTCTATCAAGTTGATGAAGGGGCGCAGATAGCCTGGGCCTAATACCAAACAGGCATCGCAGCCAAACCTAACATCTAAGACCTGAGATCCCATCCAGGACAACTGCCGGGCATGGGTCTCACCGGTCCGGCTTGCACTCAGAGGCCGCCGCCAGCAACTTCCACCGCTCCATCTTCAGAACTATACTAATGCATCAACCTTGCTCGGTCCAGCTATCGTCAACGCCACCACGGCGCCCAACGGCACCTCCTTCCTGCGCGCAAACATCTGAGGACGTCACGGTCACCACTGATACACCTCAGCACCATGCTGCCAAGTACCACCAGCCGACACAGCTTGAAGTCTTTGGAAGATATGTCGTGCGTAGCACCTGCCGACCAGGCATGACAAAGCGTAGCACCTGTCGACCAGGCATCACATCAAGCATTGATAATAACAAACTTAGTACTCATGACATCAAGCATTGCTAACAACAAACTAAGTGTCCATGTCAACAAGCATTGCAAATAAGAAACTAAGTACACATCACATCAGGCATTGATAATAACAAACTTAGTACTCATGACATCAAGCATTGCTAATAACAAACTTAGTACTCATGACATCAAGCATTGCTAATAACAAACTTATTACTCATGACGAACATTGTCCATCACAGAAAGTGTGTCAACCCAAAATAAACATTGTTTGGAAGCATACATAACTTGGCCCCTCATCTCTTCACTAGTACATCGAGGTGTGATACGTCTCCAACGTATCTATAATTTTTTATTGTTCCATGCCTTTAGAGGAGGGTGAGTCTGCGCGATCGTTCACTGAAAGTCTTATATTGTGGAATAGTGAGGGAGGAGATACTCTTCAACAAATCTTCTCTGATTATACGGAAGCCGGAGATGGAAGCGAATTCGTCGCAACAGCCACCAATCTGGCGAAGCGGTTTCGCCGCGCCGAGCTCGGTGAACCAGATTCTCCCGACCCCGATGCGCCTGCGGAAGAGCAGGAGGCTCATTCCACGGGATCCCCGCTATTCGTCCTCAGCCGTATTCTCATTCTGGGAAAAGGTATGGCTCGTTCTGGGAAACGATCAGTAGTAGTGGTGGATGGCAGGTATGGAAGGCTATATTATATTCTGTTTTGGAAATTATTGGGATTTATTATACACTTTTATATTATTTTTGGGACTACCTATTAACTGGAGGCCCAACCCAGAATTGTTGTTTTTTGCCTATTTCAAAGTTTCGCAGAAAAAGAATATCAAATGGAGTCCAAACGGAATGAAACCTTCGGGAACGTGATTTTCAGAACGAACGTGATCCAGAGGACTTGGACCATACGTCAAGACATCAACCAGGAGGCCACGAGGTAGGGGGGCGCGCCTACCCCCTGGGCGCGCCCTCCACCCTCATGGGCCCCCTGTTGCTCCACCGACATACTCCTTCCTCCTATATATTCCTACGTACCCCCCCAAACTACCAGATACGGAGTCAAAAACCTAATTCCACCGCCGCAACCTTCTGTACGCGTGAGATCCCATCTTGGGGCCTGTTCCGGAGCTCCGCCGGAGGGGACATCGATCACGGAGGGCTTCTGCATCAACACCATAGCCTCTCCGATGATGTGTGAGTAGTTTACCTCAGACCTTTGGGTCCATAGTTATTAGCTAGATGGCTTCTTCTCTCTTTTTGGATCTCAATACAATGTTCTCCCCCTCTCTTGTGGAGATCTATTCGATGTAATCTTCTTTTGCGGTGTGTTTGTTGAGACCGATGAATTGTGGGTTTATGATGAAGTTTATCTATGAACAATATTCGAATCTCCTCTGAATTCTTTTATGCATGACTGGTTATCTTTGCAAGTCTCTTCGAATTATCAGTTTGGTTTGGCCTACTAGATTGATCTTTCTTGCAATGGGAGAAGTGCTTAGCTTTGGGTTCAATCTTGCAGTGTCCTTTCCCAGTGACAGTAGGGGCAGCAAGGCACGTATTGTATTGTTGCCATCAAGGATAATAGGATGGGGTTTATATCATATTGCATGAGTTTATCCCTCTACATCATATCATCTTGCTTAAAGCGTTACTCTGTTCTTATGAACTTAATACTCTAGATGCATGCTGGATAGCGATCGATGTGTGGAGTAATAGTAGTAGATGCAGGCAGGAGTCGGTCTACTTGTCTCGGACATGATGCCTATATACATGATCATACCTAGATATTCTCATAACTATGCTCAATGTTGTCAATTGCTCAACAGTAATTTGTTCACCCACCGTAAATACTTATGCTCTTGAGAGAAGCCACTAGTGAAACCTATGGCCCCCGGGTCTATTTTCCATCATATTAATCTTCCAACACTTAGTTATTTTTATTGCCTTTTATTTTACTTTGCATCTTTATCATAAAAAAATACCAAAAATATTATCTTATCATATCTATCAGATCTCACTCTCGTAAGTGACCGTGTAGGGATTGACAACCCCTTATCGCATTGGTTGCAAGGATTTATTTGTTTGTGTAGGTGCGAGGGACTCATGCGTGGCCTCCTACTGGATTGATACCTTGGTTCTCAAAAACTGAGGGAAATACTTACGCTACTTTGCTGCATCACCCTTTCCTCTTCAAGGGAAAACCAACGCAGTGCTCAAGAGGTAGCAAGAAGGATTTCTTGCGCCGTTGCCGAGGAGGTCTACGCAAAAGTCAACACACCAAGTACCCATCACAAACCCTTATCTCCCGCACTAAATTATTTGCCATTTTGCTCTCGTTTTCCTCTCCCCCACTTCACCCTTGCCATTTTATCCTCCCTCTCTTTCCCTATTTGCCTCTTCTTTTGTTTGCCTTCTTCCCGTATGTATCCTTGTTTGTGTTTCCATGTGCCTTCTATTTGCTTGCGTCTTTGCTTGCTAAAAATCTATTGATATGGATCCACTTAAAGTGTTCTACTTAGATCATCTTCGATCCTTATGCGCTCGTGCTGATACCCCAACTAGCCTAGTTGATGGGAAATCTTTAGATGAGCATGCTCATTTTGTGCGTCACCGTTTGTCTGAAAAAGGGAGACTCTTATGGAATCAAATAAACAGATTGTTGTGTTATGCTTGGAATCTTTGTGAAATTTGTGATTTTACTTGTTGCTCTAAGAACCCTAAAAAACACCTCCCCTACCTATGTGAGTTTAATGATATTGAAATCTTATCTTATTATGCAAAGGGTGTTTATAGTTACTACGATATCGAACGAATTGAAGAATTTGTTGCTTTTAAGGGTGCTTATGAAGTTGCTTCTTTGATTGAAAAATACGATATCACTCTCTATGAATCTGAAAATTTTGACATACTTAAATATTGCTATGAAAACTATGCTCATAATGTCTATGTCAAAGAATTTATTGAAAGAATGACCGTTGCCTCGGAAGAAAATAATGATATGCATGAATCTATAGATAATTATGATTCCGATGATTTGATTGAAATATCCCTTGATGAACATGATGCTTGCTATTCTTGTGGCCATGATGCCAATATTTATGAAGATGAATTTGTTATAGTTCCTTATGCTAAACATGAGATCATTGCTATTGCACCCATATTTAATAGTTCCTTCAATGAAAAGCATGATTGCAATGATGTTATTATAAATTCTCTTAATGTCAATTGTGTTAATGATATGAAAAACCCTAAGCTTGGGGATGCTAGTTTTGCTACGACTACTATTTGTTGCAATGATCATGATTGGGGTGATTCTTCTTTTGATCTTGAAAATTTATTTAAGCTCCATGATGAATATGAGATTGATAATAGTGTTTGCAATATTATTAAAAGTGGGTTTGGAGAGGTCATGACTTTAGTTAATGTTAATCCCACTATTTTGGAAGAGTGTCAACTTTGCATACATGTGGATCTTGTTAAGAATATGCTTTGTGATAGCTATATTGTTGAATTTTCTTATGATCCTACATGTAATTATTATGAGAGAGGAAAATATGGTTGTAGAAATTTTCATGTTACTAGATTACCCCTCGTTATGTTGAGATTGCTATTGTTTCTTTCAACTTTCTTGCATATGCTAATTTTTGCTTTCCTTAATAATTTGTTTGCCTATAAGATGCCTTTGCATAGGAAGTATGTTAGACTTAGATGTGTTTATCACGTGTTCTATGATGCTCTCTTTGTGCTTCAATTCTTGTCTTTCATGTGAGCATCATTGAAATATTATGCCTAGCTAGGGGCGTTAAATGATAGCGCTTGTTGGGAGGCAACCCAATTTTATTTTTATTCCTTGATTTTTTATCCTGTTTATTAATAAACAATTTATCTAGCCTCTGTTTTGGTTGTGTTCTTTTAGTGTTCGTGCCAAGTAGAACCGTTGGGAAGACTTGAGGAAAGTCTTTTTAATCTTGCCGTAAAAAACGGAAACTTTAGTGCTCACGAGAATTGCTTCTATTTTTACTTGGAAAGTGACCTTTAGTTAATTCTTTTTTAAGATGATTAATAGATAAATTCCTCACGTCCAGCAATTTATTTTAGAATTTTTGGGGTTCCAGATCTTGCGTTAGTTACAGATTACTACAGACTGTTCTGTTTTTGACAGATTCTGTTTTTTGTGTGTTGTTTGCTTATTTTGATGAATCTATGGCTAGTAAAATAGTTTTATAAACCATAGATAAGTTGGAATACAGTAGGTTTAACACCAATATAAATAAATAATGAGTTCATTACAGTACCTTGAAGTGGTGTTTTGTTTTCTTTTGCTAACGGAGCTCACGAGATTTTCTGTTAAGTTTTGTGTTGTGAAGTTTTCAAGTTTTGGGTGAAAGATTTGATGGATTATGGAACAAGGAGTGGCAAGATCCTAAGCTTGGGGATGCCCATGGCACCCAAAGATAATCTAAGGACACCTAAAAGCCAAAGCTTGGGGATGCCCCGGAAGGCATCCCCTCTTTCGTCTATTTCCATCGGTAACTTTACTTGGAGCTATATTTTTATTCACCACATGATATGTGTTTTGCTTGGAGCGTTTTGTATGATTTGAGTCTTTGATTTTTAATTTACCATAATCATCCTTGCTGTACACACCTTTTGAGAGAGGAACACATGATTCGGAAATTATTAGAATACTCTATGTGCTTCACTTATATCTTTTGAGTTATATAGTTTTTGCTCTAGTACTTCACTTATATCTTTTAGAGCACGGTGGTGGTTTTGTTTTATATAAACTATTATTCTCTCATGCTTCACTTAGATTATTTTGAGAGTCTTAAATAGCATGGTAATTTACTTAAATAATCCTAATATGCTAGGTATTCAAGACTAGTAAAAACTTTCTTATGAGTGTGTTGAATACTAAGAGAAGTTTGATGATTGATGATTGTTTTGGGACATGGAGGTAGTGATATCAAAGTTGTGCTAGTTGATTAGTTGTGAATTTGAAAAATACTTGTGTTGAAGTTTGCAAGTCCCGTAGCATGCACGTATGGTAAATGTTATGTAACAAATTTGAAACATGAGGTGTTCTTTGATTGTCCTCCTTATGAGTGGCGGCCGGTGACGAGCGATGGTCTTGTCCTACCAATCTATCCCCCTAGAAGCATGCACATAGTGCTTGGTTTTTGATGACTTGTACATTTTTGCAATAAGTATGTGAGTTCTTTATGACTAATGTTGAGTCCATGGATTATACGCACTCTCACCTTTCCATCATTGCTAGCCTCTTCGGTACCGAGCATTGCCCTTTCTCACATTGAGAGTTGGTGCAAACTTCGCCGGTGCATCCAAACCCCGTGATATGATACGCTCTTTCACACATAAACCTCCTTATATCTTCCTAAAAACAGCCACCATACCTACCTATTATGGCATTCCCATAGCCATTCCGAGATATATTGCCATGCAACTTTCCACTGTTCCATTTATCATGACACGTTCATCATTGTCATATTGCTTTGCATGATCATGTAGTTGACATAGTATTTGTGGCAAAGCCACCATTCATAATCCTTTCATACATGTCACTCTTGGTTCATTGCATATCCCAGTACACCACCGGAGGCATTCATATAGAGTCATACTTTGTTCTAGTATCGAGTTGTAATCATTGAGTTGTAAATAAATAGAAGTGTGATGATCATCATTTTCTAGAGCATTGTCCCAAGTGAGGAAAAAAAAGAAAAAAAGAAAAAAGAAGAGATAGGCCATAAAAAAAAGAAGGCCCAAAAAAATGAGAGAAAAAGAGAGAAGGGACAATGTTACTATCCTTTTTACCACACTTGTGCTTCAAAGTAGCACCATAATCTTCATGATAGAGAGTCTTTTGTTTTGTCACTTTCATATACTAGTGGGAACTTTTCATTATAGAACTTGGCTTGTATATTCCAACAATGGGCTTCCTCAAATGCCCTAGGTCTTCGTGAGCAAGCAAGTTGGATGCACACCCACTTAGTTTCTTTTGTTGAGCTTTCATATATTTATAGCTCTAGTGCATTCGTTGCATGGCAATCCCTACTCCTTGCATTAACATCAATTGATGGGCATCTCCATAGCTCATTGATTATCCTCGTTGATGTGAGACTTCCTCCCTTTTTTTTCCTCTCCACATAACCCCCATCATTATATTCTATTCCACCCATAGTGCTATATCCATGGCTCACGCTCATGTATTGCGTGAAGATTGAAAAAGTTTGAGATTACTAAAGTATGAAACAATTGCTTGGCTTGTCATCAGGGTTGTGCATGATGAGAGCATTCTTGTGTGACAAAAATGGAGCATGACTAAACTATATGATTTTGTAGGGATGAACTTTCTTTGGCCATGTTACTTTGAGAGGACATAATTCCTTAGTTAGTATGCTTGAAGTATTATTATTTTTATGTCAATATTGAACTTTTATCTTGAATCTTTCGAATCTGAATATTCATACCAAAATTAAGAAGAATTACATTGAAATTATGCCAAGTAGCATTCCACATCAAAAATTCTGTTTTTATCATTTACCTACTCGAGGACGAGCAGGAATTAAGCTTGGGGATGCTTGATACGTCTCGAACGTATCTATAATTTTTGATTGTTCCATGCTATATTATATTCTGTTTTGGACATTATTGGGCTTTATTATACACTTTTATATTATTTTTGGAACTAACCTATTAACCGGATGCCCAGCCCAGAATTGCTGTTTTTTTTGCCTATTTCAGAGTTTCGCAGAAAAAGAATATCAAACGGAGTCCAAACGGAATGAAACCTTCGGGAACGTGATTTTCAGAACGAACGTGATCCAGAGGACTTGGACCCTACGTCAAGACATCAACCAAGAGGCCACAAGCTAGGGGGCGCGCCTACCCCCTAGGCACGCCCTCCACCCCCATGGGCCCCCTGTTGCTCCACCGACGTACTCCTTCCTGCTATATATACCTACGTACCCCCAAACTACCAGATACGGAGCCAAAAACCTAATTCCACCACCGCAACCTTCTGTACCCATGAGATCCCATCTTGGGGCTTGTTCCGAAGCTCCGCCGGAGGGGGCATCGATCACGGAGGGCTTCTACATCAACACCATAGCCTCTCCGATGATGTGTGAGTAGTTTACCTCAGACCTTCGGGTCCATAGTTATTAGCTAGATGGCTTCTTCTCTCTTTTTGGATCTCAATACAATGTTCTCCCCCTCTCTCGTGGAGATCTATTCGATGTAACCTTCTATTGTGGTGTGTTTGTTGAGACCGATGAATTGTGGGTTTATGATCAAGTTTATCTATGAACAATATTTGAATCTTCTCTAAATTCTTTTATGTATGATTGGTTATCTTTGCAAGTCTCTTCGAATTATCAGTTTGGTTTGGCCTACTAGATTGATCTTTCTTGCAATGGGAGAAGTGCTTAGCTTTGGGTTCAATCTTGCGGTGCTCGATCCTAGTGACAGAAAAGGAAACGACATGTATTGTATTGTTGCCATCAAGGATAAAAAGATGGGGTTTATATCATATTGCTTGAGTTTATCCCTCTACATCATGTCATCTTACCTAATGCGTTACTCTATTCTTATGAACTTAATACTCTAGATGCATGCTAGATAGAGGTCGATGTGTGGAGTAATAGTAGTAGATGCAGGAAGGAGTCGGTCTACTTGTCACGGACGTGATGCCTATATACATGATCATGCCTAGATATTCTCATAATTATTCGCTTTTCTATCAATTGCTCGACAGTAATTTGTTCACCCACAGTAATACTTATGCTATCTTGAGAGAAGCCACTAGTGAAACATATGGCCCCCGGGTCTATTCTCCATTACATTAATCTCCCGTCAACAAGCTATTTCTATTACCTTTTATTTTGCAATCTTTACTTTCAATCTATATCATAAAAATACCAAAAGTATTGATCTTATCATTATTATCTCTATCAGATCTCACTCTCGTAAGTGACCGTGTAGGGATTGACAACCCCTTATCGTGTTGGTTGCGAGGATTTATTTGTTTGTGTAGGTGCGAGGGACTCGTGCGTGGCCTCCTACTGGATTGATACCTTGGTTCTCAAAAACTGAGGGAAATACTACGCTACTTTGCTGCATCACCCTTTCCTCTTCAAGGGAAAACCAACGCAGTGCTTAAGAGGTAGCAAGGTGCTATACAAATGGCTTTTAACCCCTTTCCGCGACGGCATTTGGAACCATCGCCAAGTGAGTGTGGGCGGTAGGGGGTCCTTCCCACACGACCCAGAAACCGTCGGGGATATGCCCTTCTGGCACACACGCTCGGCACAATGAGGTCCTGTGCGACCGGTGAGCGCTCAAATATGGTAATACGTACAATAGAGCTAGAAAATACAATTATACAGGCAAAATCGTTTCCAGTCGCAAGTACATCCCACACAGTTAGTCCCCGCTAACCATTTCTGTTCGTATGTACATCCCACACAGTCGCTCCAAGGAAAACGTTTGCGCAAGGTGGCCTAACGCAAACAGTTTTGAAGAGAATGTCGTGTGTGATTGTTCATTGATACAACACGGTTTATTCCTAGAAACTGTGTGTGTTGCCTAAGGTCATCGCCACGGTGTTTTCTCAATAACCGTTTGCAATAGGAAAACCCAATTAGCAGGCTAATTGGACAATTAGCAAGCTAATTGCCCTATTATTATAATCCATTTATTAATCTAATTGACAATCATATTAAGCACATAACATATTTCAATTCCATATTAAGGAAGCAGGATTTCATAATTGAAATGCATCTGAGTACAACATGATATAGCTTCAGCACCCAGCTACCCCATTACACAACTGCACCTGCACCAAGTTTCACATGCAACATCTAGAACCTTTCAAAATTAGCATCATAGACGGTACATAGACAGATGCGTCTCATCTGGAAAACTGCTGAAGCGGAAGGCGAATATTGAGCCTTCATTCATGTTGAAGGTCTTTGCAACTTTAGGACAGTGCTTGTGGATGATTGACCGTTGATATGTCAATTTTGCATCATGCTTTTATATCGATATTTATTGCATTATGGGTTGTTATTACATATTATGTCACAATACTTATGACTATTCTCTCTTATTTTACAAGGTTTACATGAAGAGGGGGAATGCCGGCAGCTGGAATTCTGGGCTGGAAAATGAGCAAATATTAACGACCTATTCTGCACAACTCCAAAAGTCCTGAAACTTCACGGGATCAAGTTTCAGAATATATAAAAAATATTGGGCGAAAGAAGTACCAGAGGGGGGCCACCCACCGTCCACGAGGGTGGGGGCGCGCCCTACCCCCTAGGCACGCCCCCTGTCTCGTGGGCCCCCTGGCAGCCCTCTGATGCCCATCTTTGGCTATATGGAGTCTTTCATCGAGGAAAAAATCATAAGCAAGCTTTCAGGAAAAAACTCTGCCGCCACAAGGCGGAACCTTGGCGGAACCAATCTAGGGCTCCGGCGGAGCTGTTCTGCCGGGGAAACTTCCCTCCGGGAGGGGGAAATCATCACAAGCGTCATCACCAACGATCCTCTCGTCGGGAGGGGGTCAATCTCCATCAACATCTTCACCAGCAACATCTCATCTCAAACCCTAGTTCATCTCTTGTATCCAATCTTTGTCCCAAAGCCTCAGATTGGTACCTGTGGGTTGCTAGTAGTGTTGATTACTCCTTGTAGTTGATGCAAGTTGGTATATTTGGTGGAAGATCATATGTTTAGATCCATTATGCATATTAATACCCCTATGATTATGACATGAATATGATTTGTGAATAGTTACTTTTGTTCCTGAGGACATGGGAGAAGTCTTGCTATAAGTAGTCATGTGAAATTGGTATTCGTTCGATATTTTGATGAGATGTATGTTGTCTTTCCTCTAGTGGTGTCATGTGAACGTCGACTACATGACACTTCACCATTGTTTGGCCCTAGAGGAGGGCATTGGGAAGTAATAAGTAGATGATGGGTTGCTAGAGTGATAGAAGCTTAAACCCTAGTTTATGCGTTGCTTCGTAAGGGGCTGATTTGGATCCATATGTTTCATGCTATGGTTAGGTTTACCTTAATACTTCTGTTGTAGTTGCGGATACTTGCAATAGGGGTTAATCATAAGTGTGATGCTTGTCCAAGGAAGGACAGTACCCAAGCACCGGTCCACCCACATATCAAATTATCAAAGTACCGAACGTGAATCATATGAGCGTGATGAAAACTAGCTTGACGATAATTCCCATGTGTCCTCGGGAGCGCTTTCCTTCATATCAGAGTTTGTCCAGGCTTGTCCTTTGCTACAAAAAGGATTGGGCCATCTTGTTGCACCTTATTTACTTTTACTATTTGTTACCTGTTACCAATTACCTTATCACCAAACTATCTGTTACCGATAATTTCAGTGCTTGCAGAAAATACCTTGCTGAAAACCGCTTATCATTTCCTTCTGCTCCTTGTTCGGTTCGACACTCTCACTTATCGAAAAGGCTACGATAGATCCCCTACACTTGTGGGTCATCAAGAATCTTTTCTGGCGCCGTTTCCGGGGAGTGAAGCGCCTTTGGTAGGTGGAATTTGGCAAGGAAAATTTTATACAGTGTGCTGAAATTTACTATCACTTGTTACTATGGAACATAATCCTTTGAGCGGCTTGTTCGGGGCATCTTCACCTCGACCAGTAGAGCAAAGAGTTGCTCCTCAACCTACTGAACCTACTGAAAATGTTTGCTTTGAAATTCCTTCGGGTATGATAGAGAAACTACTAGCTAATCCTTTCACGGGTGATGGAACATTACATCCCGATTTGCACCTAATCTATGTGTATGAAGTTTGTGGATTATTTAAGCTTGCAGGTATGCCCGAGGATGTTATCAAGAAGAAGGCCTTCCCTTTATATTTGAAGGGAGATTTATTGCCATGGTTTAGGCTATGTGATGATATGGGATCATGGAACTACAACCGATTAAAATTGGAATTTCATCAGAAGTTTTATCCTATGCATCTTGTTCATCATGATCGTAATTATATATATAATTTTTGGCCTCGCTAAGGAGAAAGCATCGCTCAAGCTTGGGGGAGGCTTAAGTCAATGTTATATTCATGCCCCAATCATGAGCTCTCAAGAGAAATTATTATTCAAAAAATTTATGCTTGGCTTTCTCTCGATAATCGCTCCATGCTCGATACTTCTTGTATTGGATCTTTTATGATGAAGACTATTGAATTCAAATGGGATTTATTGGAAAGAATTAAATGCAACTCTGAAGATTGGGATCTCGACGAAGGTAAGGAGTCAGGTATAACACCTAAGTTTGATTGTGTTAAATCTTTTATGGATACCGATGCTTTCCGTGAATTTAGCACTAAATATGGACTTGACTCTGAGATAGTAGCTTCTTTCTGTGAATCCTTTGCTACTCATGTTGATCTCCCTAAGGAGAAGTGGTTTAAATATAATCCTCCCATTGAAGTAAAAGTAGTTTCACCTATTAAAGTTGAAGAAAAGACTATCACTTATAATGATCCTGTTGTTCCTACTGCTTATATTGAGAAACCAACTTCCCTTGTTAGAATAAAGGATCATGCTAAAGCTTCAACAATGGTTCGTAAGAGTAATACTAGAACACCTACTCCCTCTGAGCAAATTAAAGTTGAACCTAGTGTTGCTATGGTTAAAGATTTCTTGGCCGATAATATTGATGGGCATGTTATTTACTTTTGTGATGAAGTTGCTAGAATTGCTAGACCCGATACTAAAAATAAACATAGACCTGTTGTAGGCATGCCTGTTATTTCTGTTAAAATAGGAGATCATTGCTATCATGGCTTATGTGATATGGGTGCTAGTGCAAGTGCAATACATCATTCCTTATACAAAGAAATTATGCATGATATTGCACCTGCTAAGATAGAGGAAATTTATGTTACTATTAAACTTGCCAATAGAGATACTATTTCACCAGTTGGGATTGTTAGAGATGTTGAAGTCTTGTGTGGGAAAGTTAAATATCCTGTTGATTTTCTTGTTCTTGGCTCCCCACAAGATGACTTTTGTCCCATTATATTTGGTAGACCCTTCTTGAATAATGTTAATGCTAAGATAGACTGCAATAAGGATATTGTTTCTGTTGGTTTAGGGGATATGTCTCATGAATTTAATTTTGCTAAATTTCGTGGACAACCCCATGATAAAGAATTGCCTAGTAAAGATGAAATTATTGGTCTTTCTTCTATTGTCGTGCCTCCTAGTGATCCTTTAGAACAATATTTGCTAGACCCTGAAAATGATATGTTTATGAATGAAAGAAGGGAAATAGATGAAGTATTCTTTAAACAGGGACCTATTTTGAAACACAAATTGCCTATTGAAATCCTACGGGATCCTCCTCTACCCAAGGGTGATCCCATGTTTGAACTTAAACCTTTACCAGATACTCTTAAATATGCTTATCTTGATGAGAAAGAGATATATCCTGTTATTATTAGTGCTAACCATTCAGAGCATGAAGAAAAGAAATTATTGAAAACTCTGAAGAAGCACCATGCTGCTATTGGATATACTCTTGATGATCTTAAGGGCATTAGTCCCACTCTCTGCCAGCACAAAATAAAATTGGAGAAAGACGCGAAACCGGTTGTTGATCACCAACGACGGTTAAATCCTAAGATGAAAGAAGTGGTAAGAAAATAAATACTAAAGCTTCTGGAGGCAGGTATAATTTATCCCGTTGCTGATAGTCAGTGGGTGAGTCATGTCCATTGTGTCCCTAAGAAGGGAGGTATTACTGTTGTTCCTAATGATAAAGATGAATTGATCCCACAGATAATTGTTACAGGTTATAGAATGGTAATTGATTTCCGCAAATTAAATAAAGCTACTAAAAAGGATCATTACCCTTTACCTTTTATTGATCAAATGCTAGAAATATTATCCAAACATACACATTTTTGCTTTCTAGATGGTTATTCTGGTTTCTCTCAAATACCTGTGTTAAAAGAGGATCAAGAAAAGACAACTTTTACTTGCCCTTTCGGTACCTTTGCTTATATACGTATGCATTTTGGTTTATGCAATGCACCTGCTACTTTTCAAAGATGTATGACTGCTATATTCTCTAACTTTTGTGAAAAGATTGTTGAGGTTTTCATGGATGATTTCTCCATTTACGGAACTTCTTTTGATGATTGCTTAAGCAACCTTGATCGAGTTTTGCAGAGATGTGAAGAAACTAATCTTGTCTTGAATTGGGAGAAGTGCCACTTTATGGTTAATGAAGGTATTGTCTTGGGGCATAAAATTTCTGAAAGAGGTATTGAAGTTGATAAAGCTAAAGTTGATGCTATTGAAAAAATGTCATGTCCTAAGGACATTAAAGGTAATAAGAAGCTTCCTTGGTCATGCCGGTTTTTATAGGAGGTTCATTAAGGAATTCTCTAAAATTTCTCGGCCTCTTACTAATCTCTTACAAAAAGATGTTCCTTTTGTCTTTGATGATGATTGTGTAGAAGCATTTGAAATACTTAAGAAAGCTTTCATTTCTGCACCTATTGTTCAGCCTCCTGATTGGAATTTACCATTTGAAATTATGTGTTATGCTAATGATTATGCTGTAGGGGCTGTTCTGGGGCAAAGAGTTGATAAGAAATTAAATGTTATTCAATATGCTAGTAAAACTCTAGACAGTGCCCAGAGAAACTATGCTACTACTGAAAAAGAATTTTTAGCAGTTGTATTTGCTTGTGATTAGTTTAGACCTTACATTGTTGATTCTAAAGTAACTATTCACACTGATCATGCTGCTATTAAATATCTTATGGAAAAGAAAGATGCTAAACCTAGACTTATTAGATGGGTTCTCTTGCTACAAGAATTTGATTTGCATATTATTGATAGAAAGGAAGCTGAGAACCCCATTGCAGACAACTTGTCTAGGTTAGAGAATGTTCTTGATGACCCACTACCTATTGATGATAGCTTCCCTGATGAACAACTAGCTGTCATAAATGCTTCTCGTACTGCTCCATGGTATGCTGACTATGCTAATTATATTGTTGGTAAATTTATACCACCTAGTTTCACATACCAGCAAAAGAAAAAAATTCTTCTATGATTTAAGGCATTACTTTTGGCATGACCCACACCTTTATAAAGAAGGAGTAGATGGTGTCATTAGACGTTGTGTACCTGAGCATGCACAGGAACAGATCCTACGCAAGTGTCACTGCGAGGCTTATGGAGGACACCATGCTGGAGACAGAACTGCACATAAGGTATTGCAATCCGGTTTTTATTGGCCTACTCTCTTCAAGGATGCCCGTAAGTTTGTCTTGTCTTGTGATGAATATCAAAAAATTGGTAATATTAGTAGACATCAAGAAATGCCTATGAATTATTCACTTGTTATTGAACCATTTGATGTTTGGGGCTTTGATTATATGGGACCTTTTCCTTCCTCTAATGGTTATAACATATTTTAGTTGTTGTTTATTATGTTACTAAGTGGGTAGAAGCTATTCCAACTAGTAGTGTTGATCATAACACCTCTATTAAGATGCTTAAAGAAGTTATTTTTCCGAGGGTTGGAGTCCCTAGATATTTAATGACTGATGGTGGTTCACATTTTATTCATGGTGCTTTTCATAATATGCTTGCTAAGTATGATGTTAATCATAGAATTGCATCTCCTTATCACCCACAGTCTAGTGGTCAAGTAGAACTGAGCAATAGAGAGATTAAATTAATTTTGCAAAAGACTGTTAATAGATCTAGGAAGAATTGGTCCAAGAAACTTGATGATGCATTATGGGCCTATAGAACTGCATACAAAAATCCTATGGGCATGTCTCCATATAAAATGGTTTATGGAAAGGCATGTCACTTACCTCTTGAACTAGAACATAAGGCATATTGGGCCATTAAAGAGCTCAATTATGATTTCAAACTTGCCGGTGAGAAGAGGCTTTTTGATATTAGCTCACTTGATGAATGGAGAACCCAGGCTTATGAAAATGCCAAACTATTGAAGGAAAAAGTTAAAAGATGGCATGATAAAAGGATACAAAAATGTGAGTTTAATGTAGGTGATTATGTATTATTATACAACTATTGTTTAAGATTTTTTGCAGGCAAACTCCTCTCTAAATGGGAAGGTCCTTACGTCATCGAGGAGGTTTATCGTTCCGGTGCCATAAAGACCAACAACTTCGAAGGCACAAATCCGAGGGTGGTGAACGGTCAAAGAATCAAACATTACATCTCAGGTAATCCCATAAATGTTGAAACTAATGTTATTGAAACGTAACCCCGGAGGAATACATAAGGGACACTTTCCAGAACGTTTCAGACTCCGAAAAGGAATAGGTATGTGGTACGGTAAGTAAACCGACTTTAAAATAGTTATAATGGCAATTTTCTCCATTTTGAAATATTTAAGAAAATAGGAAAATAAGAAGCAGTCCGGGAAGGACACGAGGCGTCCACGAGGGTGGAGGGTGCGCCCTATCCCCCTGGGCGCGCCCCCTGCCTTGTGGGCACCTCGTGTGCTCTCCGGACTCCGTTTTCTTGCACAATACTTCTTTTGGTCGGCAAAAATTCATTATATAATCTCCCGAAGGTTCTGACCACCATATCACGCAAATATCTCATGTTTTTGTTTTGAGCTGTTTTCTACCAGGGTTGTCAAGGCCAGGCATCATGTCGTCTCCCTCCTCCTCCAACAATGAGGGAAACGATGCTTGGCTAATGAAGATAGAGCTGAAGAGAGAAGAGCCCGGAGAGATCAACAAGGATGATGGGATCAAGAAGGCCATGGAGGACCAAGGTTCGGCAGTAGCAGAAGAAGACATCCTTCAACCTCACCACAATCTCTTTACCCCAATGGAGATTGAGGCTTTCAAGATGATTGAGTTAGCTCGTATTCAAAACAAGTATCTCACAAGTGAAAATATTTTGTTGAAGGAGCATATCATCGCACTCAAGGGCATTACCCGTAAATTGAAGATCTCCTATGCTTGATGTGCAACTATCCATCATCACCAACACCTTCTTCACCAACAAAGAAGAACTGAGTATCGGGTATGGGCCTCCCCTTGGCAACTGCCAAGCTTGGGGGAGTGCCCCGGTATCGTATCACCATCACACTTTTATCTTTACAGTTTTCCTTAGTTCGATCCTTTTGGTAATATCTTGATCTAGTAGAATAAAGTTTTAGTATGATCTAGTTGTGAGTTTTTCTTTTTGATCCTTCTATGTAATCGAGTCCATGAGCTATATATAATAAAGATTAGTGTTGAGTCAAGGGCTTGATTATCTTGCTATGATCTTGAGGGAATAAAATAAAAGAGAAAGAATAAAAAGCAATAAAGAGATCATATGGATCTTATGGAGAGTAATGACTTCACATATAAAGAGTATGATGAATAAAAGTTGTTGAAAGTTGACAAACATAGTTTTGGTCATCGTTGCAATTAATAGGAAGTAATAAAGAAAGAGAGGTTTTCACATATAAATATACTATCTTGGACATCTTTTATGATTGTGAGCACTCATTAAAAATATGACATGCTAAAGAGTTGATGTTGGACAAGGAAGAGAACGTAATGGGTTATGTTTTCTTACACTAGAGATAAATTATATTGTCATGGATCATCCAACATGCTGAGCTTGCCTTTCCCTCTCATGCTAGCCAAATTCTTTGTACCAAGTAGAGATACTACTTGTGCTTCCAAATATCCTTAAACTCAGTTTTGCCATGAGAGTCCATCATATCTACCTATGGATTGAATAAGATCCTTCAAGTAAGTTGTCATCGTTGCAAGCAATAAAAATTGCTCTCTAAATATGTATGATCTATTAGTGTGGAGAAAATAAGCTTTATACGATCTTGTGATGTGGAAGAAATAAAAGCGACGGACTGCATAATAAAGGTCCAAATCACAAGTGGCAATATAAAGTGACGTTCTTTTGCATTAAGATTTTGTGCATCCAACCATAAAAGCACATGACAACCTCTGCTTCCCTCTGCGAAGGGCCTACCTTTTATTCTTGTCTTATACTTCATGCAAAGAGTCACGGTGATCTTCACCTTTCCTTTTTTACATTTTATCCTTTTGCAAGCACAATGTGTTGGAAAGATCCAGACATATATAGCTAATTGGATGTGAGTTTTCATGAACTATTATTGTTGACATTACCTTGGAGGTAAAAAGTTGGGAGGCAAAACTATAAGCCCCTATCTTTCTCTGTGTCCGGCTAAAATTTCATACCCATAAATATTGTGTGAGTGTTAGCAATTGTGAAAGACGAAATGATAGTTGAGTATGTGGACTTGCTGAAAAGCTCTTATATTGACTCTTCCCGATGTTATGATAAATTGTAATTGCTTCAATGACTGAGATTATAGTTCGTTAGTTTTTAATGAAGTTTATGATTCATAGTTGAAACTGTGAATGAATTGTTAATTTAGCATAAGAGATCATATGACAATATATATAGGTTGTTGTTCTAAGAATAATCATGATGCTCTCATGTCCGTATTTTATTTTTATCGACACCTCTATCTCTAAACGTGTGGACATATTTTCGATATCGGCTTTTGCTTGAGGACAAGCGAGGTCTAAGCTTGGGGGAGTTGATACGTCCATTTTGCATCATGGTTTTATATCGATATTTATTGCATTATGGGCTGTTATCACACATTATGTCACAATACTTATGCCTATTCTCTCTTATTTTACAAGGTTTACATGAAGAGGGGGAATGTCGGCAGCTGGAATTCTGGGCTGGAAAAGGAGCAAATATTAGAGACCTATTCTGCACAACTTCAAAAGTCCTGAAACTTCACGGGAGCAAGTTTCAGAATATATAAAATATATTGGGCGAAAGAAGTACCAGAGGGGGGCCACCCACCGTCCACGAGGGTGGGGGCGCGCCCTACCCCCTGGGCGCGCCCCCTAACTCGTGGGCCCCCCGACAGCCCTTTGATGCCCATCCTTGGCTATATGAAGTCTTTCGTCGAGGATAAAATCATAAGCAAGCTTTCGGGAAGAAACTCCGCCGCCATGAGGCGGAACCAATCTAGGGCTCCGGCGGAGCTTTTCTGCCGGGGAAACTTCCCTCGGGGAGGGGGAAATCATCACCATCATCATCACTTCATCCGCTGTCGGGCCCGAGGGAGGACGGGGAAGTCCTTGAACCAGCGTAGGGGTGTGGCGACGGGCGGATCGGGGGACCAGCGACAGCGGATCGGGCCCGCTGAGGACGACGGGGCCACCTCGCCGGCGTCGGGCGAAAAGGCCGCGATAAACCTCTTTTTGGCCATTGGCTCCTCGAGCTCCCCGGCACACGGGCAGAGGTTGAGGATGGAGGCGCCGGCGATGGCGGCGACCTACCAATGGTTTCGAGGGTTGTGTGTATCTGTGTGAGTGGAGGTTTTGGGGTGTGTGTGGAGGGGGGCGGGGGGCAAGGTTGTGTTTCAGGAAATACTACGGCAACTGAAAATTTTACTATGCGGGAGTAACAAGGAGGGGCTACTGAAAATTTGGATCAAGGGCAAGCATATATTTTTGGGATAGCAAGGGATGCAGAGGCGGGAGTAAAATGCCAGGGCTACTGAAAATTTGAATCAAGGGACTAAAGCAGAGCGGGAGTAACAGACATCGCACACGGTCTGGACATACTAATTGTGTGCTATCAAACATTAAAACCTTCCAGGCAGTAGATATTTTCAAGATTGCGAGGGATGCAGAAGCGGGAGTTTTTGGGGAGCGAGCTAGTGTGCTTGACACGCCGGCTGTCGACTGTAGTTGAGTGAGTCCTAGATTAGGGGGTCTCCGGACAACCGGATTATATCCTTTGGCCGGACTGTTGGACTATGAAGATACAAGATTGAAGACTTCGTCCCGTGTCCGGATGGGACTCTCCTTGGCGTGGAAGGCAAGCTAGGCAATACGGATATGTAGATCTCCTCCCTTGTAACCGACTCTGTGTAACCCTAGCCCCCTCCGGTGTCTATATAAACCGAAGGGTTTAGTCCGTAGGACAACAGACAATCAGACCATAGGCTATCTTCTAGGGTTTAGCCTCTATGATCTCGTGGTAGATCAACTCTTGTAATACTCATATCATCAAGAACAATCAAGCAGGACATAGGGTATTACCTCCATCAAGAGGGCCCGAACCTGGGTAAACATCGTGTCCACTGCCTCCTGTTACCATCCGCCTTAGACGCACAGTTTAGGACCCCCTACCCGAGATCCGCTGGTTTTGACACCGACATTGGTGCTTTCATTGAGAGTTCCACTATGTCGTCACCGTAAGGCTTGATGGCTCCTTCGATCATCGGTAGCGATGCGGTCCAGGGTGAGGTTTTTCTCCCCGGACAGATCTTCGTATTTGGAGGCTTCGCACCGCGGGCCAATTCGCTTGGCCATCTGGAGCAGATCGAGAGCTACGCCCCTGGCCATCAGGTCAGATTCGGAAACTTAAACTACACTGCCGACATCCGCGCGGACTTGATCTTCAACGTATTCGAGCCTGTGTCAGGTGCGCCGCACAGTCACGACGAGCACGACGTAACTCTGCCATCAGACAGTGTTCGAGAAATCGCATCTGCAACTACTCCGGCCTTTAATCCGGAGCAAATTGCGCCATCCAAGGACGGAGGGATAGACCCTGCCAGGGAGGCCGCACTCTCAGTGGCGATGGAGCCGGATACTGACTTCACCCCTTACGAGAGCCGTGTCGCCGAACCACTGGATTCGTCTCCGGCCACGGACTCCGAGCCGCTTGCATCCGTGCCTATCGAATCCGACTGGGCGCCGATCATGGAGTTCACCTCCTCGGACATCTTTCAGCACTCGCCTTTCGGCGATGTGTTAAATTCATTAAGGTCTCTCTCCTTGTCAGGAGAACCTTGGCCGAACTATGTCCGGCTAGAATGGGATGCAGACGACGAAGAAATTTGCTGCCCACCCACCACCTACTTAGTAGCCACTGTCGACGATTTAACCGACATGCTCGACTTCAACTCCGAAGACATTGATGGTATGGACGACGATGTAGGAGAGGAACAGGAACCACCGCCCACAGGGCACCGGACCGCCACCTCATCATATGATATATACATGGTGGACACCCCCAAAGAAGGCAATGGCAACGAGACCGCGGAGGAAGACCCCTCCAAGAAGCAACCCAAGCGCCAACGTCAGCGGCGCCGCTCTAAGTTCCGCCATAGCAAAAGTAGTGATACCGGCACAAGAGAGAATAACACTCCGTATAGTGCCGAAGATGACAATAATCCCCTTCAGCACGACTTAGAGCAGGAGGGTGAACAAGCTAGCCCTCCAGAGCGGGCAGCAGATGGAGAATCGGAGGAGGAAAATTACATGCCTCTCTCTGAAGACGAGGTGAGCCTCGGCGACAAAGAATTTATCGTTCCCGAGGATCCCGTCGAGCAGGAGCGCTTCAAGCGCCGGCTTATGGCCACAACAAATAGCCTGAAGAAAAAGCAACAACAGCTTCAAGCTGATCAAGATCTGCTAGCAGATAGATGGACCAAAGTCCTCGCAGCCGAGGAATACGAACTCGAGCGCCCCTACAAGAATTACCCAAAGCGCAGGTTGCTACCCCACTTCGAGGAGGAAGCATTGAAACCAACATCACCAGTGTACGATGCGGCTGACCGGCCACCTCGTGGCCGAGCCAGAGAGGCGTTTCGGCCTGAAGTTCAGCCTACACCCCGCCGCCACTCAAACAAAAATACCAAGGCCCGGGGCAACACACGGGACCTGTGAGACATATTGGAAAACAAGGCAAAACATGCAAGATCGATCTACGGATCACGGGGGCACGCACCAATACGCGACGATGATCGTCACGCCGAATACACTGGCCGAGCCGGACACGGCAGACAAGACTCGTATGAACCGCGTCGCGATATAGCCCGGCATAGAGGCGCCACACACCCCTTATGCTTCATCGATGAAGTAATGGATCACGAATTCCCAGAAGGGTTTTAACCCGTAAACATCGAATCATACGATGGTACTACAAACCCCACGGTATAGATAGAAGACTTCTTCCTCCACATTCATATGTCCCGCGGGGATGACCTACATGCCATCAAGTATCTCCCGCTCAAACTCAAAGGGCAGGCTCGGCATTGGCTCAATAGCTTGCCGGCAAACTCCATAGGAAGTTGGGAGAACCTGGCAGAGGCATTCCTGGACAATTTCCAGGGCACTTACGTGCGACCGCCGGACGCTGACAACTTAAGTCATATAACTCAGCAGCCAGGGGAATCGGCCAGGAAATTCTGGACCCGGTTCCTAACCAAGAAGAACCAAATTGTCGACTGTCCAGATGCAGAGGCCTTAGCGGCATTTAAGCATAATATCCGTGACGAATGGCTCGCCCAGCACGTCGTCCAAGAGAAGCCAAAATCCATGGCAGCCCTCACGACACTTATGACCCGCTTTTGTGCGGGCGAAAATAGTTGGTTGGCTCGTAGTACCAATATAGCAAGCAAACCTGGCATATCACAAGCCAGGGATAGCAATGGCAAACCACGGCGCAACAAACACAAGCGCCGCAAACATGGTGAAAACGCCAAAAATACGGCAGTTAATGCCGGATTCAGGGGATCAAAGTCCGGTCAGCGGAAAGGACCGCCCAAAAAATACAAATCCGGGTCCATCCAGTCTGGACCGCATACTCGCTCGCCAATGCCAAATTCATGGCACCCCAGAAACGCCAGCCACCCATACCAATAGAGAATGTTGGGTGTTCAAACAATCCAGCAAGGCAGGCGCCAAAAACGAAGAGGGGTCTCAAAGCGATGACAGCGATGAAGAGCCCAGATCACTGAACACAGGAGGGCAAAAGAAATCCCCCCCCCATATTCAATCGGTGAACGTGGTAAATACCACCCAAATTGCCCACTTGGACCAGAGATGCACCCTTAGGGACGGCGGCTCAACGGAACTCTCCGTCCCACAATATAAGCTAGGGCCGGTCACTTTCAACCGCACGGATCGTCCGGTTAATGCCAATCGGGGCAATCCAGCCGCACTAATCCTCGCCCTATAGTAGACGGGTTCCACCTCACTCGAGTCCTTATGGACAGAGGTAGCAGTTTAAACCTGCTTTACCAGGACACAGTGCGCAAGATGGGAATCGATCATTCAGCGATCAAGCCCACTAAAGCCACTTTTAAAGGCATCATACCAGGTATAGAGGTTAGTTGTACAGGCTCCATTGCCCTCGAGGTAATCTTTGGATCACCAGAAAATTACCGTATCGAAAAGTTAATCTTCGAAATCGCCCCTTTCAGCAGTGACTATCAAGCACTGCTCGGGCGAACCGCGTTCGATTCAACGCGGTGCCACATTATGCCTACCGTAAGCTCAAAATGCCCGGTCCACACGGCATCATCACGGTTCATGGCAAGGTCGAACCTTCCTTCGGCACCAACAAATACATCACTGCCGTAGTAGCAGGAAGAACGAGCAGCACCTTGCAGCCGAACCTCAAGTCAACGCCCAGGCTCCCGGACACCGTCTAGGGGATCCGAACTACTTCACGGAAGGATACCCCGGCTCGTCCAGAGCTCAACTAAACACTCTGGCGAAGGCCATGACAGGCTGAACTCAGCGGTTCAACCGCCCTCCGGCATGCAAACATTTCTTATATTTCCTTCGCAGGTTCACCTTTGCACCGACCAGGACGAACTCCACAGAGGCATTTCGAACGCATCAAGGGGTCCTTAGACATTCCCCGCAGCGAACGTCCGGCTACAATACGGATCCGCACTCAACCTCTTCCCCCTGGTCACAGCAGGTTCTGCTATCACAACTCCTTTTCTTTATCACATTACTTGTACCCATACGCATAGACGTATTATTCAAATACAACATGTGGATTTATATGACGTTTACCTGTTGATTATTTCTTTGAGTTTGCTTACGAGGATCAAGTCAACTCTGACAACTTTGCAGGCAATATGATCATACCCTAGAAATCACTTCTATCTTTGCTTGCTAGATGCTCGCTCTTTTGCTATGCCTATGCTACGATGCCTACCACTTGCTTATCATGCCTCCCAAATTGCCATGTCAAACCTCTAACCCACCATCTCCTAGCAAACCGTTGATTGGCTATGTTACCGCTTGGCTCAGCCCCCTCTTATAGCGTTGCTAGTTGCAGGTGAAGATTGGAGATCGTTCCTTGTTGGAACATGGTTTATTGTTGGGATATCACCATATTATCTTGTTATCTTAATGCATCTATATACTTGGTAAAGGGTGGAAGGCTCGGCCTTTTGCCTAGTGTTTTTTTCCACTCTTGCCGCCCTAGTTTCCATCATATCGGTGTTATGTTCCCGGATTTTGCGTTCCTTACGCGGTTGGGTGATAATGGGAACCCCTTGACAGTTTGCCTTGAATAAAACTCTTCCAGCAATGCCCAACTTTGGTTTTACCATTCGCCACCTAGCCTCTTTTTCCCTTGGGTTTAGCGGACTCAAGGGTCATCTTTATTTAAACCCCCGGGCCAGTGCTCCTCTGAGTGTTGGTCCAACCTGTCAGCTGCCGGTGGCCACCATGGGCAACTCTGGGCTGGCCTACCGGAACCTTGGACAATCCGGTGTGCCTTGAGAACGAGATATATGCAGCTCCTATCAGGATTTGTCGGCACATTCGGGCGGTGTTGCTGGTTTAGTTTTACCCTTGTCGAGGATGTCTTGTAGAACCGGGATGCCGAGTCTGATCGGAATGTCTCGGGAGAAGGAATATCCTTCGTTGACCGTGAGAGCTTGTGATGTGCTAAGTTGGGACTCCCCTGTAGGGATTTGAACTTTCGAAAGCCGTGCCCGCGGTTATGGGCAGATGGGAATTTGTTAATGTCCGGTTGTAGATAACATGAACCTTAACTTAATTAAAATGAATCAACTACGTGTGTAACCGTGATGGTCTCTTCTTGGCGGAATCCGGGAAGTGAACACGGTGTTGGAGTAATGTTTGACGTAGGTTGTTCTATAGTTCTTCGTTCGTGCTTTGCCTCCTCTTCTCGCTCTCTTTTGCGAGCAGGTTAGCCACCATATATGCTAGTCGCTTGCTGCAGCTCCACATATTACCTTGCCTTACCCATAAGCTTTAATAGTCTTGATCGCGAGGGTGCGAGATTGCTGAGTCCCCGTGACTCACATATTACTTCCAAACCAGATGCAGGGACCGATGATTCCGTTCCAGATGATGCGCTTGAGCTCAAGTGGGAGTTCGACAAAGACTCTCGCCGTTACTATGTGTCTTTCCCTGATGATCAGTAGTGGTGCCTAGTTGGGGCGATCGGGACCGTGTTGCATGTTGGGGTTGATCTTTTATTTTGGTACCGTAGTCGGACCATGAGTGCATTGGATGATTGTAATGCTATTCATGTATTTGTGTGACGTGGCGAGTGTAAGCCAACTATGTACCTTTTTCCCCTATTATCTATTTACATGGGTTGTTGTGAAGATTACCTTACTTGCGACATTGCTTTTAATGCGATTATGCCTCTAAGTCGTGCTTCGACACGTAGGAGATATAGCCGCATCGAGGGCGTTACAGGGGGCAAGGTTGTGTTTAAGGAAATACTGCGGCAACTAAAAATTTTACTAGGCGGGAGTAACAAGGCGGGGCTACTGAAAATTTTGATCAAGGGCGAGGAAATATTTATGAGATTGCGAGGGATCCAGAGGCGGGAGTAAAATGCCGAGGCTATTGAAAATTTGAATCAAGGGACTGAAGTAGAACGGGAGTAACAGACATCGCACACGATCCGCACATACTAATCATGTGCTATCAAACATTAAAACCTTCCAGGCGGTAGATATTTTCGAGATTACGAGCCAGTAATTTTTTTGAGATTGTGAGGGATGCAGAGGCGGGAGTATTTCGGGAGCGAGCTAGTGTGCTTAACACGCCGGCTGTGGACTGTAGCTGACACACCTTCTCGTGTAAGCCATAGGCGTCCTATACACCGACGGTGCTCCAGCATATTTTGTACTACATCTCACATGGTTGGTGATAATAAACTGTGTGGGATCTACTTGATTTTTCATCTTGATTTGTATTACAAAATGGGGTCACAGCAGCAAAGGACGGTGTTTCAATTGCTAGACCTTTTATCTGTAGTGAACATGCAACTATATGTGTGTCATAAATTTTTTCAAATTATTCCGGGTTCGTTTGGACATTTTATACAATAAACTGGTATTCTAGCCATTTCAGGTGCACAATTCAAAATTAAACAACATGCACATGCTCCGATGCATATAAATTGGTTGAAAAGTCAAATATGTGTCCTTGGGTGCATGCTTAGGTCTCATGCAAGAAATGGAAATGAATTTCAAACACCAGGGCACTATTGATTGCCGGGAAAACGTTGAGATACCTGGTTTTTAAATTCTAGTAAATCCAGAACTCGTCTGAAATTCATGAAACTTGGCATGGTATCATGGAGCGGCATCAACATGTTGTGCTAAAAAAATTGTCCCATTTGGGCAGGTTTGGGTATAAGCTTCTCACAAACCAGAGTTTCTCACAACAAGCCTGATGGTTTCTGTATGGAACGTGCCACCTTTGGGGACGAAATGATATCCGTTGCCTCTTATTCCTTTTAAAAAAATTCTAGTGTCAACATAGAAAAACAGGAGTGTTGTGTTAAGTTTTGGAATTTTTCATGGTTCGTTTGGACATTTTTTACAGTAACTGGGTTTTCTAGGCATTCTATGTGCATAATTCAAATTTGAAACACATGCACATGCTCTAGTGCATATAAATTGGTTGAAAAATCAAATCTGTGTCCTTGGGTGCATGCTTAGGTCCCATGCAAGAAATGGGAATGAACTTCAAACACCTCGGCACTGTTGATTGCCGACAAAACATTGAGATACCTGGCTTTTAAACTCTAGTAAATCTAAAAATCATATGAAATTCATGAAACTTGGCATGGTTGTCGGTGTCAAAACCGGCGGATTTCGGATAGGGGGTCCCGAACTGTGCATCTAGGATCGATGGTAATAGGAGACGGGGGACACGATGTTTACCCAGGTTCGGGCCCTCTCTATGGAGGTAATACCCTACGTCCTGCTTGATTAATCTTGATGTATATGAGTGTTACAAGAGTTGATCTACCACGAGATCGTAATGGCTAAACCCTAGAGGCCTAGCCGATATGACTATGGTAATGAGTATATCCTTTTCAGACTAACCCCTCCGGTTTATATAGACACTGGGGGGATCTAGGGTTTACATAGAGTCGCTTACATAAGAAGGAATCTTCATAGTCGGTTGCCAAGCTTGCCCTCCACGCCAAGGAGAGTCCAATCCGGACACATGTACAGTCTTCGGCCTTCATGTCTTCACAGCCCATCAGTCCGGCCCATGATAATAGGTCGGACGCCCGAGGACCCCTTAGTCCAGGACTCCCTCAATGGTATCATGGAGCGGCATCAACATGTCGTGGTAAAATTTTTGTCCCATTTGGGGCAGGTTTGGGAATAAGCTTCTCACAAACCATAGCTTCTCACAACAAGCCTGATGGTTTCGGCACGGAACGTGCCATCTTTGGGGATGAAACGATATCCATTGCCTCTTATTGCTTTCAAAAAAATTCTAGTGCCAACATAAAACAACAGGAGTGTTGTGTTAAGTTTTGGAATTTTTCGGGGTTCGTTTGGACATTTTTATACATTAACTGGGTTTTCTAGGCATTTTATGTGCATAATTAAAATTTTAAATACATGCACATGCTCCAGTGCATATAAATTGGTTGAAAAATCAAATCCGTGTCCTTGGGTGCATGCTTAGGTCCCATGCAAGAAATGGGATTGAATTTTCAAACACCAAGGCACTGTTAATTGCCGGCAAAACGTTGAGATACCTGGTTTTTAAATTCTAGTAAATCCAAAACTCATCTGAAATTCATGAAACTTGGCATGGTATCATAGAGCTGCATCAACATGTCGTGGTAAAAATTTGTCCCATTTGGGACAGTTTTGGGTATAAGCTTCTCACAGACTAGAGCATCTCACAAGAAGCCCGATGGATTTGGTACAGAATGTGCCACCTTTGGGGACGAAACGATATCCGTTGCCTCTTATAACTTTCCAAAATTTACTAGTGCTAACATAGAACAACAGGAGTGTTCTGTTAAGTTTGGAATTTTTTGGTGTTCGTTTGGACATTTTTATACATTAACTGGGTTTTCTAGGCATTTTATGTGCAAAATTCAAATTTGAAATACATGCACATGCTCCAGTGCATATAAATTGGTTGAAAAATCAAATATGTGTCCTTGTGTGCATGCTTAGGTCCCATGCAAGAAATGGGAATGAATTTCAAACACCAGGGCACTATCGATTGCCGCCAAAACGTTGAGATACCTGGCTTTTAAATACTAGTAAATCCAAAACTCGTCTGAAATTCATGAAACTTTGCATGGTATCATGGAGCAGCATCAACACGTCGTGGTAAAACAATTGTCCCATTTGGGGGCAGTTTTGGGTATAAGATTCTCACAACAAGCCTGATGGTTTTGGTACGGAACGTGCCACCTTTGGGGACGAAACGATATCCGCTGCCTCTTATTTATTTCAAAAAAATTCTAGTGCCAACATAGAACAACATGAGTGTTGTGTTCAGTTTTGGAATTTTTCGGGGTTCGTTTGGACATTTTTATACATTAACTTGGTTTTTGTATGCATTTTATGTGCCTAATTCAAATTTGAAATACATGCACATGCTCCAGTGCCTATAAATTGGTTGAAAAATCAAATATGTGTCCTCGGGTGCATGCTTAGGTCCCATGCAAGAAATGAGAATGAATTTCAAACACCAGGGCACTGTTGATTGCTGGCAAAACATTGAGATATCTGGCTTTTAAATTCTAGTAAATCCAAAACTCGCCTGAAATTCATGAAACTTGGCATGGTATCATGGAGCACCATCAACATGCCATTGTAAAAAATTGTCTCATTTGGGGCAGGTTGGGTATAAGCTTCTCACAAACCAGAGCTTCTCACAACAGGCCTGGTGGTTTCGGTACGGATCGTGCCATCTTTGGGGATGAAACGATATCCATTGCCTCTTATTGCTTTCAAAAAATTTCTAGTGCCAACATAAAACAACATGAGTGATGTGTTAAGTTTTGGAATTTTTCGGGGTTCGTTTGGACATTTTTATACATTAACTGGGTTTTCTAGGCATTTTATGTGCATAATTTAAATTTGAAATACATGCACATGCTCCAGTGCATATAAATTGGTTGAAAAATCAAATATGTGTCCTTTGGTGCATGCTTCAGTTGCATGCAAGAAATGGGATTGAATTTCAAACACCAAGGCACTGTTGATTGCCGGCAAAACATTGAGATTCCTGGTTTTTAAATTCTAGTTAATCCAAAACTCGTATGAAATTCATGAAACTTGGCATGGTATCATGGAGCGGCATCAACATGCCGTGGTAAAAAATTTATCCCATTTGGGGCAGGTTTGGGTATAAGCTTCTCACAGAATAGAGCTTCTCACAACAAGCCCGATGGATTTGGTATGGAACGTTCCACCTTTGGGGACGAAATGATATCCGTTGCCTCTTATTAATTTCAAAAACTTTCTAGTGCCAACGTAGAACAACAGGAGTGTTGTGTTAAGTTTTGGAATTTTTTGGTGTTCGTTTGGACATTTTTATACATTAACTGGGTTTTCTTGGCATTTTATGTGGATAATTCAAATTTGAAATACATGCACATGCTCCAGTGCATATAAATTGGTTGAAAAATTAGATCTGTGTCCTTGTGTGCATGCCTAGGTCCCATGGAAGAAATAGGAATGAATTTAAAACACAAGGGCACTATCGATTGCTAGCAAAATGTTGAGATACCTGGCTTTTAAATACTTGTAAATCCAAGACTCGTCTGAAATTCATGAAACTTGGCATGGTATCTTGGAGCAGCATCAACATGCCGTGGTAAAAAATTGTCCCATTTGGGGGCAGGTTTGGGTATAAGCTTCTCACAGCAAGTCTTATGGTTTTGGTACGGAACGTGCCACCTTTGGGGACAAAACGATATCCATTGCCTCTTATTTATTTCTAAAAATTTCTAGTGCTAAAATAGAACAACATGAGTGTTGTGTTTGGTTTTGGAATTTTTCGGGGTTCGTTTGGACATTTTTATACATTAACTGGGTTTTCTAGGCATTTTATGCGCATAATTCAAATTTGAAATACATGCACATGCTCCATTGCATATAAATTGGTTGAAAAATCAAATCTATTTCCTCGGGTGCATGCTTAGGTCCCATGCAAGAAATGAGGATGAATTTCAAACACCAAGGCACTGTTGATTGCTGGCAAAACATTGAGATATCTGGCTTTTAAATTCTAGTAAATCCAAAACTCCCCTGGAATTCATGAAACTTGGCATGGTATCATGGAGCGGCATCAACATGCCGTGGTAAAATTTTTTCTCATTTGGGGCAGGTTGGGAATAAGCTTCTCACAAACTAGAGCTTCTCATAACAAGCCTGGTGGTTTTGGTACGGAACGTGCCACCTTTGGGGACGAAATGATATACGTTGCCTCTTATTGCTTTCAAAAAATTTCTAGTGCCAACATAGAACAACATGAGTGTTGTGTTAAGTTTTGGAATTTGTTTGTTTTCATTTGGACATTTTTATACATTAACTGGGTTTTCTAGGCATTTCATGTGCATAATTCAAATTTGAAATACATGCACATGATCCAGTGCATATAAATTGATTGAAAAATCAAATCAGTGTCCTTGGGTGCATGCTTAAGTCCCATGAAAGAATGGGAATGAATTTCAAACACCAGTGCACTGTTGATTGCCGACAAAATGTTGAGATACCTGGATTTTAAATTCTAGTAAATCCAAAACTCGTATGAAATTCATGAAACTTGACATGGTATCATGGATCGGCTTCAACTTGCTGTGGTAAAAAATTTGACCCATTTGGGGCAGGTTTGGGTATAAGCTTCTCACAAACCAGAGCTTCTCACAACAAGCCTGATGGTTTCGGTACCGAACGTGCTATCTTTGGGGACGAAGCGATATCCGTTGCCTCTTATTGCTTTCAAAAAATTTCTAGTGCCAACATAGAACAACAGGAGTGTTGTGTTAAGTTTTGGAATTTTTCGGGGTTCGTTTGGACATTTTTATACATTAACTGGGGTTTCTAGGCATTTTATGTGCATAATTCAAATTTGAAATACATGCACATGCTCAAGTGCATATAAATTGGTTGAAAAATCAAATATGTGTTCTCGGGTGCATCCTTAGGTCCCATTTAAGAAATGGGAATGAATTTCAAACACCAGGGCACTGTTGATTGCAAGCAAAACATTGAGATACATGGCTCTTAAAATTGTAGTAAATCCAAAACTCGTCTGAAATTCATGAAACTTGGCATGGTATCATGGAGCGGCATCAGCATGTCGTGGCAAAAAAATTGTCCCATTTGGAGCAGGTTTGGGTATAAGCTTCTCACAACAAGCGTGATGGTTTCGGTATGGAATGTGCCACCTTTGGGGAGGAAACGATATCTGTTGCCTCTTATTGCTTTCAAAAAAATTCTAGTGACAACAGAGAACAACAGGAGTGTTGTGTTAAGTTTTGGAATCTTTCGGGGTTCGTTTGGACATTTTTATACATTAACTGGGTTTTCTAGGCATTTTATGTGCATAATTCAAAGTTTAAATACATGCACATGCTCCACTGCATATAAATTGGTTGAAAAATCAAATGAGTGTCCTTGGGTGCATGCTTAGGTCCCATGCAAGAAATGTGAATGAATTTCAAGCACCAGGGCACTGTTGATTGCCGGCAAAACGTTGAGATACCTGGCTTTTAGATTCTAGTAAATCCAAAACTCATCTGAAATTCATGAAACTTGGCATGGTATCATGAAGCGACATCACCATGCTGTGGTAAAAATTTTGCCCCATTTGGGGCAGGTTAGCGTATAAGCTTCTCACAAACCATAGCTTCTCACAACAAGCCTGATGGTTTCGGTACAAAATGTGCCTCCTTTGGGGACGAAACGATATCCGTTGCCTCTTATTGCTTTCAAAAAAATTCTAGTGCCAACATAAAACAACATGAGTGGTGTGTTAAGTTTTGGAATTTTTCGGGGTTCGTTTGGACATTTTTATACATTAACTGGGTTTTCTAGGCATTTATGTGCATAATTCAAATTTGATATACATGCACATGCTCCAGTGCATATAAATCGGTTGAAAAATCAAATCTGTGTGCTTGGGTGCATGTCTAGGTCCCATGCAAGAAACGGGAATGAATTTCAAACACCAGAAAACTGTTGATTGCCGACAAAATGTTGAGATACCTGGCTTTTAAATTCTAGTAAATCCAAAACTCGTCTGAAATTCATGAATCTTGGCATGGTATCATGGAGCGGCATCAACATGCTGTGGTAAAAAAAATTCCCACTTGGGGCAGGTTTGGGTATTAGCTTCTCACAACAAGCCTGATGGTTTCAGTACGGAATGTGCCACCTTTGGGGACGAAACGATATTTGTTGCCTCTTATTGTAGCGACCAGACCTCAAACAGTCTGATCTCTGTGCTCCGGTGTCATCCCTGGATCAGTAATGCTGACAACACACAGTACTCGGAGGATTTATAGCAGAGTAGCAATCACACACTTATTACATCGATTGTCTCATAAGAGAACTTAGTACAATAAATATGGCTTAAGGCCATCTAATAACGATAACAGCGGAAGGCTTGGAAGATAAGTGAGTCCATCAACTCCAACGGCATCACTGAGTATAGAACCACGACCTAAAACTCCTTAATCGTCGTCTGAAAAGTCTGCAACATTAACGTTGTAGCCCGAAAATGGGTTAGCACATGGAATATGCTGGCAATGTAACACATAGAGAGTAATGGAATGAAACAGCTATACTATATGCATATTTGTCTGGTGGAAAGCTCTATGGTTACAGTTTTTTGCGTAAAGCCAATTTTTCCCTACTTCAAAGGAATAAAATTTATTTAACTATCATGGTAGTTGTTAAACATTGAGAATGGTTGACCGCATTCTCAATCCCAATTAAGCATCATCATTAAACATAACCAAACAAAATTAATTTAGAGTAACATGTTAAGATTCACATGAAAATCTAGGTACTAGATACTCAAGATGTCCATAACCGGGGACACGGCTAATCATGATTAGTTTGTTACACTCTGCAGAGGTTTGCGCACTTTTCCCCACAAGACTCGATCGCCTCCGTTTGGTTTCTCGCACTACAAGGTGTTTGAGAAGACGGATGACCGAGACATTGTCTTTCAGAAGCGCTAGCACCTTACGATCGGGTAGACCGTACCACCTACATCCCCTACATCTGCTAGTCTACCACTGTAAGAGTTCGCACAACTTAGTAAACTATGCTAGATCCCATAATAGCTTGTGGCTGCACACGGAAGTTTCTAGTATGAATAGTCTCATGATCCCTTTGAGCCTAGGTGGCGGTCCAAAAGAAAACAGGCAAGTCCTGGAATACCCAGGTGCCTCAATCCACCCAGATGTGTGTTTAAGTTGCCACCTTAGATAAACCATTAATTAACAATCTCACATCTGTCATGGATAACACTCACCCAATCCACGTCTACTAGCATAGCGTGGCATAATAAGCAAACGTAGAACTAACTCCCAAAGGTTTGATAACAACAGGTAATAGGTACTACCTCATCTACTTCCCATCCCACAAATTTAATTAGATCCTAATCATGCAATGTGAGGATTGATCTAATGCAATAAAACTGGGTAGTAGAAAAGGTATGATCAAAGTGTTACTTGCCTTGCTGATGATCCGGGAAACCTAGCGATTCGAAGTAATAGGCGGCGCACTCCGGATACTCTATCGCAAACAAACAAACGAGTATACAATAAGTACTCATCTAATGCCTAGGTAAAACTCAAATAAGAGATCTAACCAGAAGGTTCAACTTAAGAACTCCAGTTGGCAAAAAGAATCAAAATCGAACGAAGCAACGAAAGACAAATGGCGAAAGAAAAACAACTTCATTCTAGCAATCTAGATCCAGGGCAAATTTTACAGTAGCAAAATCTTGTTCAAGTTGGTTAAACGGATAGAGGGTTTCGAGACGAAAATCTAGGTTCTTGAATCGCCTGATTCCGATAAACGAGCGAAAAGTTAAACTAAAACGAAAATCGGATCCGGAATCGCGATCAGAAAAATCGCGGATTTAATCCAAGAAAAGAAAACTGACGAACAGTTTATCGAACGGACGTTCGTTAACAGAAACTAACTGATGAACATGTTCGCTAAAACGAACGGATCGGTGAACGTTCAGTAATAAATAAACCAGAACAATAAACCGATCTAAGGTTTTGGAAAAAAACTGAGGCGGTTTTTTTCTCAAAAAAAACCGAATGGTGAACGGCGGCGGGTATACCTCCGGCGAGGTACTCCGGCGGGCGGGGCGGGGCTCCGGCGGCGGCGGTGGCTATGCGGGGCGGCGGGGCGACGCAGCAGCGGCGGCGGCGTGCGGCGTGCGGCGGCGGCGGCAGCGCAGGCGGCAGGGCGGCGGCGGCTGGCTCGGGGCGGGGTGGGGTGAGGTGAGGGGCGGCGGGGTCCCGTATTTCAGAGAGGGGGGGGGGGGGCTGACTTGGGGAGGGGGTCGGGCGGCGGCGAGGCGGCTCCGACTCGGACTCCTCCCGAGTCCGGTGGCTGCTCGAGCAGGAGGCGGCGGCAGCTGGGCCGGCCTGGCTCGGCTGGGCCCTTTGCCCAGTTGGGCGCGGGTTTTTTTATATATATTCCGCTCGGAAGAAAAAGAAAAAGAAATACTAAAAGGACTCCAAAAATTCCGAAATAAATTTCCACGGGCTTCTAAAATCAAGCCTCACAAGGTGAACATTTATTTGGGACCTAAATGCAATTTTTGGAAAACGCATTTTTCCTAAATTCAAATAAAACACCGAAAACTCTGAAATAAAATCTTATTTGATTTTGTTATTAAATCCTCAATATTTCTTTATTTTGGGAAAGTCATTTTATTCCCTCTCTCATATTTTTGTAATAGAAATAATTGATGATAAAATAAATAAAATCAAATGATCCTATTCTCAAAATTTGAGAGAACTCAAATATGAAAATATCGAAATCCCCAACTCTCTCCGTGGGTCATTGAGTTGCATAGAATTTCTAGGATCAACCAGAATGCAAAAGAAATATGATATGCATTGATGACCTAATGCATAACATTCCAAATTGAAAATTTGGGATGTTACACTTATTGCTTTCAAAAAATTTCTAGTGCCAACATAGAACAACATGAGTGTTGTGTTAAGTTTTGGAATCTTTTGGGGTTCGTTTGGACATTTTTATACATTAACTGGGTTTTGTAGGCATTTTATGTGCATAATTCAAATTTGAAATACATGCACATGCTCCAGTGCATATAAATTTGTTGAAAAATCAAACCAGTGTCCTTGGGTGCATTCTTAGGTCCCATGCAAGAAATGGGAATGAATTTCAAACACCAGGGCACTGTAGATTACCGGCAAAACAATGAGATACCTGGCTTTTAAATTCTAGTAAATCCAAAACTCATCTAAAATTCATGAAACTTGGCATGGTATCATGGAGCGGCATCGACATGCCGTGGTAAAAAATTTGTCCCATTTGGGGCAGGTTTGGGTATAAGCTTCTCACAACAAGCCTGATGGTTTCTCTACGGAACCTGCCACCTTTGGGGACGAAACAATATCCGTTGCCTCTTATTGCTTTCAAAACATTTCTAGTCTCCACATAGAAAAACGGGAGTGTTGTGTTAAGTTTTGGAATTTTTCGTGATTCATTTGGACATTTTTATACAGTAACTAGATTTTCTAGGAATTTTATGTGCATAATTCAAATTTTATATACATGCACATGCTCCATTGCATATAAATTGGTTGAAAAATCAAATTCGTGTCCTTGGGTGCATGCTTAGTTCCCATGCAAGAAATGGGAATAAATTTCAAACACCCGGGTATTGTTGATTGCCGGCAAAACATTGAGATAACTGGTTTTTAAATTCTAGTAAATCCAAAACTTGTCTGAATTTGATGAAACTTGGCATAGTATCATGGAGCAGCATCAACATGCCGTTGTAAAATATTTGTCCCATTTGGGGCAGGACTGGGTATAAGCTTCTCACAACAGGCCTGATGGTTTTGGTACGGAACGTGCCTCCTTTGGGGACGAAACAATATATGTTGCCTCGTATTGCTTTCAAAAGTTTTCTAGTGCCAACATAGAACAACAAGAGTTTTCTGTTAAGTTTTGGAATTTTTCGGGGTTCGTTTGGACATTTTTATACATTAACTGGGTTTTCTAGGCATTTTATGTGCATAATTCAAATTGGAATACATGCACATGCTCCAATGCATATAAATTGGTTGAAAAATCAAATATGTGTCCTTGGGTACATGCTTAGGTCCCATGCAAGAAATGGGAATGAATTTCAAACACCAGGGCATTGTTGATTGTCGGCAAAATGTTGAGATACCTGGCTTTTAAATTCTAGTAAATCCCAAACTCGTCTGAAATTCATGAAACTTGGCATACTATCATGGAATGGCACCTAACATAATGTGGTATTTTTTGTTGGGGAAGACAGTATTTCAAAAAAATTCCTTCGATCATGCAAGATCTATCTAGGAGATGCATAGCAAAGAGAGGGGGAGAGTATGTCTACGTACCCTCATAGACCGAAAGCGGAAGCGTTATGAAACGCGGTTGATGGAGTCGAATGTCTTCACGATCCAACCAATCAAGTACTGAGCGCATGACACCTCCACGATCTACACACGTTCAGCTCAGGGATGTCCCTCGTACTCTTGATCCAGCTGAGGCCGAGGGAGAGTTTCGTCAACACAACGGCGTGATGACGTTGATGATGAAGTTATCGACGCAGGGCTTCGCCTAAGCACTACAATGATATGACCGAGGTGGAATTCTATGGAGGGGGGCACCGCACACGGCTAAACAATCAACTTGTGTGTCTATGGGGTGCCCCCTCCCCTGTATATAAAGGAGTGGAGGAGGGGAGGGCCGGCCCTTATAGGGCGCGCCCAAGGGGGGAAGTCCTACTCCCAATAGGAGTAGGTTTCCCCCCTTCCTAGAAGGAGTGGGATAAGAAGGAAGAGTAGGAGAGAGGGAAGGAAAGGGGGGTCGTCCCCCCACCCAATTCGGATTGGGCTTTGGGGGGGCGCCCTCCACCTGGCTGCCGCCTCCTCTCTCCCACTAAGGCCCAATAAGGCCCATTGACTCCCCGGCAGGTTCCGGTTACTCCCCGGTACTCCGGTAAATGCCTGAATTCATCTGGAACCATTCCGATGTCCAAACATAACCTTCCAATATATTGATCTTTATGTCTCGGCCATTTCGAGACTCCTTGTCATGTCCGTGATCACTCCGGGACTCCGAACTACCTTCGGTACATCAAAACACATAAACTCATAATACCGATCGTCATCGAACGTTAAGCGTGCGGACCCTACGGGTTCGAGAACTATGTAGACATGACCGGGACTCACTTCCGATCAACAACCAATAGCGAAACCTAGATGCTCATATTGGTTCCTACATATTCTATGAAGATCTTTGTTGGTCAAACCGCATAACAACATACGTTGTTCCCTTTGTCATCGGTATGTTACTTGCCCGAGATTTGATCGTCGGTATCTCAATACCTAGTTCAATATTGTTACCGACAAGTCTCTTTACTTGTTCCATAATGCATCATCCTACAACCAACTCATTAGTCACTTTGCTTGCAAGGCTTATAGTGATGTGCATTACCAAGAGGGCCCAGAGATACCTCGCCGATACACGGAGTGACAAATCCTAATCTTGATCTATGCCAACTCAACAAACACCATCGGAGACACCTGTAGAGCATGTTTATAGTCACCTAGTTACTTGTGATGTTTGATAGCACACTAAGTGTTCCTCCGGTATTCGGGACTTGCATAATATCATAGTCATAGGAACATGTATAAGTTATGGAGAAACCATTAGCAATAAACTAAACGATCATAGTGCTAAGCTAACGGATGGGTCTAGTCAATCACATCATTCTCTAATGATGTGATCATGTTCATCAAATGACAACTCATGTCTATGGTTAGGAAACTTAACCATCTTTGATTAATGAGCCTGTCAAGTAGAGGCATATTAGTGACACTCTGTTTGTCTATGTATTCACACATGTACTAAGTTTCCGGTTAATACAATTCTAGCATGAATAATAAACATTTATCATGATATAAGGAAATATAAAGAACAACTTTATTATTGCCTCTAGGGCATATTTCCTTCAGTCTCCCACTTGTACTAGAGTCAATAATATAGATTGCATAGTAATGATTCTAACACCCATGGAGTCTTGGTGCTGATCAGGTTTTGCTCGTGAGAGAGGCTTAGTCAACGGGTCTGCAACATTCAGATCCGTATGTATCTTGCAAATCTATATGTCTCCCTCCCTGACTTGATCGCGGATGGAATTGAAGCGTCTCTTGATGTGTTTGGTTCTCTTGTGAAATATGGATTCCTTTGCCAAGGCAATTGCACCAGTATTGTCACAAAGATTTTCATTGGACCCGATGCACTAGGTATGACACCTAGATCGGATATGAACTCCTTCATTTGCTGCTTCTGAAGCAGCTATGTAGTCCGCTGCACACGTAGATCCCGCCACTACGCTTTGCTTAGAACTGAACCAACTTATAGCTCCACCATTCAATAAAAATACATATCCGGTTTGTGACTTAGAGTCATCTGGATCAGTGTCAAAGCTTGCATCGACGTAACCGTTTACAGCGAGCTCTTTGTCACCTCCATAAATGAGAAACATATCCTTAGTCCTTTTTAGGTATTTCAGGATGTTCTTGACCTTTGTCCAGTGATCCACTCCTGGATTACTTTGGTACCTCCCTGCTAAACTAATAGCAAGGCACACATCAGGTCTGGTACACAGCATTGCATACATGATAGAACCTATGGCTGAAGCATAGGGAATGACTTTCATTTTCTCTCTATCTTCTGTAGTGGTCGGGCATTGAGTCTGACTCAACTTCACACCTTGTAACATAGGCAAGAACCCTTTCTTTGCTTAATCCATTTTGAACTTCTTCAAAACTTTATCAAGGTATGTGCTTTGTGAAAGTCCAATTAAGCGTCTTGATCTATCTCTATAGATCTTGATGCCCAATATATAAGTAGCTTCACCGAGGTCTTTCATTGAAAAATTCTTATTCAAGTATCCTTTTATGCTATTAAGAAACTCACTATCATTTCCGATCAACAATATGTCATCCACATATAATATCAGAAATGCTACAGAGCTCCCACTCACTTTCTTGAAAATACCGGCTTCTCCAAAAGTTTGTATAAAACCATATGCTTTGATCACACTATCAAAGCATATATTCCAACTCCGAGATGCTTGCACCAGTCCATAAATGGATCGCTGGAGCTTACACACTTTGTTAGCAACTTTTGGATCCACAAAACCTTCTGGTTGCATCGCATACAACTCTTCTTTAAGATATCCATTAAGGAATGCAGTTTTGACATTCATTTGCCAAATTTCATAATCATAAAATTCGGCAATTGCTAACATGATTCGAACGGACTTAAGTATCTCTATAGGTGAGAAGGTCTCATCGTAGTCAACTCCTTGAACTTGTCAAAAACCTTTTGCAACAAGTTGAGCTTTGTAGACAGCAATATTACCGTCAGCGTCAGTCTTCTTCTTGAAGATTCATTTATTCTCTATGGGTTGTCAATCATCGGGAAAGTCAACCAAAGTCCACACTTTGTTCTCATACATGGATCCCATCTTAGATTTCATGGCCTCAAGCCATTTTGCGGAATCTAGGCTCATCATCGCTTCCCATAGTTCATAGGTTCATCATGGTCAAGTAACATGACTTCTAGAACATGATTACCATACCACTATGGTGCAGATCTTACTCCGGTTGACCTACGAGGTTCGGTAATAACTTGATCAGAAGTTTCATGATCATCATCATTAGCTTCCTCACTTACTGGTTTATTAATCACCGGAACTGATTCCTGTGATAAACTACTTTCCAATAAGAGAGCAGGTACAGTCACCCATCAAGTTCTACTTCCTTCACACTCACTTCTTTCGGGAGAAACTCCTTCTCTAGAAAGGATCCATTCTTAGCAACAAATAACTTTCCTTCGGGTCTGTGATAGAAGGTGTACCCAACAGTCTCTTTTGGGTATCCTATGAAGACACATTTCTCCGATTTGGGTCCGAGCTTATCAGGTTGAAGTTTTCTAACATAAGCATCGCAGCCCCAAACTTTAAGAAACGACAACTTGGGTTTCTTGCCAAACCACACTTCATAAGGTGTCTTCTCCATGGATTTCGATGGTGCCCTTAACGTGAATGCAGCCGTCTCTAAAGCATAACCCTAAAACGATAGTGGTAAATCAGTAAGAGACATCATAGATCACACCATATCTAATAAAGTGTGGTTGCGACGTTCGGACACACCATTATGCTATGGTGTTCCAGGTGGCGTGAGTTGCGAAACTATTCCACATTGCTTCAAATGAAGACCAAACTCGTAACTCAAATATTCTCCTCCACGATCAGATTGTAGAAACTTAATTTTCTTGTTATGATGATTTTCCACTTCACTCTGAAATTCTTTGTACTTTTCAAATGTTTCAGACTTATGTTTCATCAAGTAGATATACCCATATCTGCTCAAATCATCTATGAAGGTCAGAAAATAATGATACCCGCCACGAGCATCAACACTCATTGGACCACATACATCAGTATGTATAATTTACAATAAGTCAGTTGCTCGTTCCATTGTTCTGGAGAACGGAGTCTTAGTCATCTTGCCCATGAGGCATGGTTCGCAAGCATCAAATGATTCATAATCAAGTGATTCCAAAATCCCATCAGCATGGAGTTTCTTCATGCGCTTTACACCAATATCACCTAAACGACAGTGCCACAAATAATTTGCACTATCATTATTAAACTTATATCTTTTGTCTTCAATACTATGAATATGTGTATCACAACTATCAATATTTAGTAAAAATAGACCATTCATCAAGGGTGCATGACCATGAAAGATATTACTCATATAAATAGAACAACCATTATTCTCTAATTTAAATGAATAACCGTATCGCATCAAACAAGATCCAGATATAATGTTCACACTTAACGCTGGCACCAAATAACAATTATTCAGGTCTAAAACTAATCCCGAAGGTAGATGTAGAGGTACTGTGCCGACGGCGATCACATCAACTTTGGAACCATTTCCCATGCGCATCGTCACCTCATCCTTAGCCAATCTTTGCTTAAACCGTAGCCCCTGTTTCGAGTTGCAAATATTAGCAACAGAACCAGTATCAAATCCCTAGGCGCTACTGCGAGCATTAGTAAGGTACACATCAATAACATGTATATCAAATATACCTTTCACTTTGCCATCCTTCTTATCCGCCAAATACTTGGGGAAGTTTCGCTTCCAGTGACCAGTCCCTTTGTTGTAGAAGCACTCAGTCTCAGGCTTAGGTCAAGACTTGGGCTTCTTCACTTGAGCAGCAAATTGTTTGCTATTTTCTTGAAGTTCCCCTTCTTCCCTTTGCCCTTCTTCTTGAAACTAGTGGTCTTGTTGACCATCAACACTTGATGCTCCTTCTTGATTTCTACCTCCACAGCCTTTAGCATTGCGAAGAGCTCAGCAATTGTCTTATCCATCCCTTTCATATTATAGTTCATCACGAAGCTCTTGTAGCTTGGTGCGAGTGATTGAAGAACTCTGTCAATGACACTATCATCAGGAAAATTAACTCTCAGCTGAGTCAAGTGGTTGTGGTACCCAGACATTCTGAGTATATGTTCAATGACAGAACTATTCTCCTCCATTTTGCAGCTGTAGAACTTATTAGAGACTTCATATCTCTCAATCCGAGCATTTGCTTGAAATATTAACTCCAACTCCTGGAACATCTCATATGCTCCATGACGTTCAAAACGTCTTTGAAGTCCCGGTTCTAAGCCGTAAAGCATGGCACACTGAACTATCGAGTAGTCATCAGCTTTGCTCTGCCAGACGTTCTTTGACGTTGTCAGCAGCATCTGCAGCAGGCTTGTCAGCCAGCGATGCTTCCAGGACGTAATTCTTTTGTGCATCAATCAGGATAATCTTCATGTTACGAACCCAGTCTGTGTAATTGCTACCATCATCTTTCAACTTAGCTTTTTTGTAGGAACGCATTAGAATTCAACAGGACAATAGCACGGGCCATATATCTACAACAACATAGACATGCAAAATACTATCAGGTACTAAGTGCATGATAAATTGAAGTTCAATTAATCATATTACTTAAGAACTCCCACTTAGATAGACATCTCTCTAATCATCTAAGTGATCACGTGATCCATATCAACTAAACCATGTCCAATCATCACGTGAGATGGAGTAGTTTTCAATGGTGAACATCACTATGTTGATCATATCTACTATATGATTCACGCTCGACCTTTCGGTCTCAGTGTTCCGAGGCCATATCTGCATATGCTAGGATCGTCAAGTTTAACCCGAGTTTTCTGCTTGTGCAAAACTGGCTTGCACCCGTTTTATGCAAACGTAGAGCTTATCACACCCGATCATCACGTGGTGTCTCGGCACGACAAACTGTTGCAACACCGCATACTCAGGGAGAACACTTATACCTTGAAATTTAGTGAGAGATCATCTTATAATGCTACTGCCGTACTAAGCAAAATAAGATGCATAAAGGATAAACATCACATCCAATCAATATAAGTGATATGATATGGCCATCATCATCTTGTGCCTTTGATCTCCATCTCCAAAGCACCGTCATGATCACCACCGTCACCGGCTTGACACCTTGATCTCCATCATAGCATCATTGTCGTCTGGCCCACTATTGCTTCTACGACTATTGCTACCACTTAGTAATAAAGTAAAGCAATTACATGGTGATTGCATTTCATAAATGAGAAAAGAGAGCTCCTGCTAGTTGCCGATAACTGTGTTACAAAACATGATCATCTCATACAACAACTTATATAATCACGTCTTGACCATATCAGATCATAACATGCCCTGCAAAAACAAGTTAGACGTCCTCTACTTTGTTGTTGCAAGTTTTACATGGCTGCTACGGGCTTAGCAAGAACCGTTCTTACCTACGCATCAAAAACCACAACACGGTATAGTGATTGCTTTTTTATCTTCAGAAAGAACCCTATTCATTGAATCCGATTCAACTAAAGTTGGAGAAACATACACCCACTATCCACCTGTGTGCGAAGCACGTCGGTAGAACCAGTCTTGCGTAAGCGTACACATAATGTCGATCTAAGCCGCTTCATCCAACAATAACGCTGAATCAAGATTCAACTAGTGATGACAAGCAATATGTATATACCCACGCCCACAACTCATTTGTGTTCTACTCGTGCACATAACATGTACGCATAGACCTGGCTCGGATGCCACTATTGGGGAACGCAGTATTTCAAAAAAATTCCTATGATCACGCAAGATCTATCTAGGAGATGCATAGCAACGAGAGGGGAGAGTATGTCTACGTACCCTCGTAGACCGAAAGCGGAAGCGATATGAAACGCGGTTGATGTAGTCGAACTTCTTCGCATTCCAACCGATCAAGTACCGAACGCACGACACCTCCGCGATCTGCACACTTTCAGCTTGGTGACGTCCTTCGTACTTTTGATCTAGTTGAGGCCGAGGGAGAGTTTCGTCATCATGACAGCGTGATGATGGTGATGATGAAGTTACCGACGCAGGGCTTCGCCTAAGCACTACAACGATATGACCGAGGTGGAATTCTGTGGAGGGGGCACCACACATGGCTAAACAATCAACTTGTGTGTATATGGGGTGCCCCTCCCCTGTATATAAAGGAGTGGACGAGGGGAGGGCCGGCCCTCATAGGGCGCGCACAAGGGGGAGTCCTACTCCCAGTAGGAGTAGGTTTCCCCCCTCCTTGTAGGAGTAGGAGAAGAAGGAAGAGGGAGAGAGAGGGAAGGAAAGGGGGCTGGCCCCCACCCAATTCGGATTAGTGTTGGGGGGCCCTCCACCTGGCCTCCTCCTCCTCTACCCCACTAAGGCCCAATAAGGCTCATTGACTCCCCGGGGGGTTCCGGTAACCCCCTGGTACTCCAGTAAATGCCCGAACTCATCTGTAACCATTCCAATGTCCAAACATAGCCTTCCAATATATCGATCTTTATGTCTCGACCATTTCAATACTCCTTGTCATGTCCGTGATCACATCCTGGACTCCGAACTACCTTCGGTACATCTAAACACATAAACTCATAATACCGATCATCATCAAAAGTTAAGCATGCGGACCCTACGGGTTCGAGAACTATGTAGACATGACTAAGACTCATTTTCGATCAATAACCAATAGCGGAACCTGGATGCTCATATTGGTTCCTACATATTCTATGAATATCTTTATCGGTTAAACCGCATAACAACATACGTTGTTCCCTTTGTCATCGGTATGTTACTTGCCCGAGATTCGATCGTCGGTATCTCAATACCTAGTTCAATCTCGTTACCGGCAAATCTCTTTACTCGTTCCGTAATGCATCATCCTGCAACCAACTCATTAGTCACTTTGCTGGCAAGGCTTCTAGTGATGTGCATTACCGAGAGGGCCCAGAGATACCTCTCTGATACACGGAGTGACAAATCCTAATCTTGATCTATGCCAACACAACAAACACCATCGGAGACACTTGTAGAGCATCTTTATAGTCACCCAGTTACGTTGTGACATTTGATATCACACTAAGTGTTGCTCTGGTATTCGGGAGTTGCATAATCTCATAGTCATAGGAACATGTATAAGTTATGGAGAAAGCAATAGCAATAAACTAATGGATCATAGCACAAAGCTAACGGATGGGTCAAGTGAATCACATCATTCTCTAATGATGTGATCCCGTTCAGCAAATGACAACTCATGTCTGTGGTTAGGAAACTTAACCATCTTTGATTAACGAGCTAGTCAAGTAGAGGCATACTAGTGACACTCTGTTTGTCTATGTATTCACACATGAACTAGGTTTCCGGTTAATACAATTCTAGCATGAATAATAAACATATAACAACTTTATTATTGCATCTAGGGCATATTTCCTTCATTTTTTGTGTCCATTTTGAGAGAAGGCACACTCGAATAACAGCTAACAAAGGCATTTTGAAAAAAGAGCTTTCACTTTAATATCTCAAACGTTTGTATAATTCAAACCGTGTTCGTTCTCTTAACCATTCACGTGACCCCACATGTCTTGGTTTTAATGGCTATAGGAGGTGCCATGCGAATAGCTGCTTGACTGAACGGGAGGCGTGCGAGCACAGTAAGGTGCGCAGGCTCACCGGAAAGCGTGCAAGATGTTCAACGCAGGATCTGTGCATCTCTTCTACGCAAACAGTTAAGATTACGGTACGCAAATTGAAGCCAGACTTCGGTGCTAAGCCAAGAGACACTACAATTTTTCAAAATATGCAGCTAAAAACCAATAGCACTATCTATTTTTGCAACTAAAATCTAGTAATTAAGCATATATTTCATTCATAGAGATTAAGCAGTCGTTCTCACCGGGAAGCGAGACAGCGTTGGACCGGCGCCCGCGTCACTCCCACTGGTCTGTATTAATGGTGCGACCGAGCGGCCGCACCCTCCATCCTCGCCACACACACAATCCTCTCTCTCTGCCTGCATCCTCGACGCCGCTTTGAGTCCTCAAAGCTGTCAGTGTATGAGGATGCCGCCGAAGCGCCCCATCGGAGGGAGTGGCGATGCCGGGGCTGCTGAAGCACCGAAGCATGGCGTGAATATGGAGATAGAGGTTTCCTTCTCCGCTGATGAGGTGGAGAACAAGGCTACCAACAGGAGGAGGTGGGTCGAGAAAGAACCGCAAGCAACTCCAACAGGCCTAGACTTCATCAACAACCTCCTCGATGATATGTTGATAGTCATCATATCCCTCCTCCCAATCAAATATCAGGTGAGGACAGCTGCCCTTTCTCGGCGGTGACACTCCCTATGGCTCCTCACCCCTGTTGACCTCCTCGACGCCCACGAGCTCTGTCATGGCTATCGCCAAAGCTTGGATGCGTTCTCCCAGATCCTCGGCAGTCACCATGGCCCAATCAAAGGCCTTATCATGAGCAAGTTCCGTTCCAATGGAAAGGACCGAGCCAAGCTTGACGAGTGGTTCCGATCCCCCGCCATAGATCCGCTAGGGAAGCTCAGTTTTAATGATGGGCATGTGCGGTTGCTGCCAACATCCGTGCTTCGCTTCCCGCCCACGCTGCACCTCGCCAAGTTCATGAACTGCCATCCCCCTTAATGACGCGCCCGCTCTTTTTCTACCACAACTGAAGCACCTCGAGCTCGTTGCCATCTGCATCCCAAAGTATGACATGGAGAACCTGCTCCGCGGCTGTACTGCACTCGAGTTCCTTCGTCTTCAGGCGATAAATTGGTCGAGTACCTTGCACATCACCTCCAGGACTCTCCGGACTATTTATGTGTTTGCTAGAGCTGCAACGAGAGATCACAAAAGGTAGACCACAATATGGTCAATGAGGACACACCTTCACTTGAGAGATTACTTGTAGTTGATCAAGAAGGTCCAACAAAAATCAATGTCATTTTTGTGCCACAATTGATAGTGGTGGGCTACTCGTCTGTCAAATACTACTACTTTCAGGTACAACAGTCACCTTATACCTCTCCTTCTTGATATCAACATTATTTCTAGTTTTGAAGATGTATGTTCGTCTGTCATCCAGCAAAGCTTCACCCAGATTCTGGGCACAGTGAAGGTCTTGGCACTAGAATCTATCGGCCCCAACCAAGACCAAGTTGTCACTTGCTTGAGATATTTTTCGTGCCTGAAGAAGCTGTATATCGAGGTGATGTTCCTTTCCTGTTAAATGTTAACCATAAGGGAGTTCAATTTTTTGCACCTTTTCCCACGTTTACAATAACAATGTACTACGATTTCTGAAGGAATTTTGGAGGATTCTAGGACATACACCCCCACCCATATTGGTTGCTTGATTCATATGGTTACAATCCATAAGCATTTCTCCTTTGGATTCATCTGTACTAGTTTTCTTAGGGATTTTCTTATCCAATCCAACCTCTTGTGAAGAAGGCTACATGTTTCTAGATTGTAATCAAATGCCCATGTTAATCATGTCAGATCGAAAATGGCACGTTGGTGCATTTTACAAATCCTGCAAACCAAATAGGACCGTAGTAGCGTTTAAAACTGCATGTAGGCACTAACACGTTCTCTTCTTTTGCAGATAATAATACGTCCCGAGGTGGATAATTTTTATAACGACAATCACATTGAATGCCTGGATCTGCATATCTCAAATATTACTTTGAACTCCTACTGAGGGACCTTACCGGAGATTACACTCGCCAGGTTCTTTCTTGCCAGAGCAAGGGTGTTGAGGGTACTGAGGTTGAACATGCATTTAATTAGGAAAGATGAATGGTATGTTGATCAGAGCCGACAGGTATTGCAGAATGGAAGAGGCTCCAAAAAAATCAAAACTTCGTATTGGAAGAGCATATGACAAAGCAATTGGAAGTCCTTGTGTCAAACCCATACATGACTTGTCAGCGACTGATCCCTTTGCAGAAATGACAAAGTATGCAATGTGTGAACCTTGCAATATTTATGGTATTTTTTATATTGAACCGTTTATGTTCTCTTGTCTCAACGCAAACAGTTCATCCGAGTGAACCGCATGTCGTATATCGCACACACCTTGATCTGGCTGACCGTTCCTTTTGTGTTGCCTAATCACAAACGGTTCATTCGAGTGAACCTTATGTTGTACACTTCACACACCTTGATCTGGCTGACCATTTCTTTTGTGTTGCCTAATCACAAATAGTTCATCCGAGTGAACCGTATGTTGTACATCGCACACACCTTTATCTGGTTGCTTGTTTCTTTTGTTCCTCCTCGTCGCAAACGGTTAATTGAACTGAACCGTATGCCCTACATCGCACACGCAACTAAAATCTGAACCGTGTTTGATGCACCCTCCATCGCAAATGTTTTGCACCTTTTTTGATGGTTTTTTTACACCACCGTTTGCGATTATTGCATTGCACACAGTTTCGTCGAAGGTACTCTGATCATAGTGTCGCGTTAGCAGCATCCTGCAGTAGTGTTACCATCAGTGTCAGTCTTCTTCTTGAAGATCCATTTATTCTCTATGGCTTGTCGATCATCGGGCAAGTCCACCAAAGTCCACACTTTGTTCTCATATATGGATCCTATCTCATATTTCATGGCCTCATGCCATTTATCGGAATCTAGGATCATCATAGCTTCTTCACAGTTCGTAGGTTTGCCATGGTCTAGTAACATGAATTCCAGAACAGGATTACCGTACCACTCTAGTGCGGATCTGATGTCTACTACGCAACTTTATTCTTGTAGACAGGTGTTGGGCCTCCAAGCACAGAGTTCTGTAGGACAATAGATATTTTCCCTCAAGTGGATGACCTAAGGTTATCAATCCATGGGAGGCGTATGATGAAGATGGTCTCTCTCGAATAACCCTGCAACCAAATAATAAAAAGTCTCGTGTGTCCCCAACACACCAAATAGAATGATAATTTGTATAGGTGCACTAGTTCGGCTAAGAGATGGTGATACAAGTGTAATATGGATAATAGATATTGATTTTTGTAATAAGAACAATAAAAAACATCAAGGTAGCAATTGATAAAATGGAGCATAAACGGTATTGCAATGCTTGAAAATGAGGCCTAGGGTCCATACTTTCCTAGTGCAATCTCTCAACAATGCTAATATAATCGGATCATATAACCATCCCTCAATGTGCAATGAAGAATCACTCCAAAGTTCCTATCTAGCGGAGAACATAAGAAGAAATTGTTTGTAGGGTACGAAACCACTTCGAAGCTATTTTTTCCGGTCGATCTATCCAAGAGTTCGTACTAAAATAACACCAAATAATTTCAGATTCATAATACTCAATCCAACACAAAGAACGTCAAAGAGTTCCCCAAGATTTCTACCGGAGAAACAAAATATGAGAACATGCATCAACACATATGCATAGACTACCCCAATGTCACTACGGGAACACTACAAAAAAAATAAACTTCCGTGATGATACGTGTTTGTCACAGTAGGTCGCATTTTCTGTCATGCATGTACATCCATGACAATTTTATGACAGAATCAAGATAGTCATACCTTTGCTGTCGTAGAAGTGTTCCATGACATTACCAAAATTATCATCACGGAAGTGTCCACTTCCATGACGATAAATCCCGCGTCACAGAAGTGCTTTTGTCAAGGGTGACCGACACGTGGCATCCACCGTAACGCAACGCCGTTAAGCTATCGGGTCGGGTTTTAGATCTAATAACCCGTTAACAGCCCCGACCAATGGGGATTTTCCACGTGTAAAATCATCATTGGCTGGAGGAAACACGTGTCGGCTCATCGTTGGGACAAATGTCATCCACTCATTGGACAGAAGGCGCCTATGATACGTCGACTGATACGTCTCCAACGTATCTATAATTTTTGATTGCTCCATGCTATATTATCTACTGTTTTGGACTATATTGGGCTTTATTTTCCACTTTTATATTATTTTTTGGGACTAACCTATTAACCGGAGGCCCAGCCCAGAATTGCTGGTTTTTGCCTATTTCAGTGTTTCGGAGAAACAGAATATCAAACGGAGTCCAAACGGAATAAAATCTTCGGAAACGTGATTTTCTCATCAGATAAGATCCAGGAGACTTGGACCCCCGTCAAGAAAGCCACGAGGTGGTCACGAGGGTGCGGGGCGCCCCCCCTAGGGCGCGCCCCCTGCCTCGTGGGCCCCTCGGAGCTCCAACGACGTACTTCTTCCTCCTATATATATCTACGTACCCCCAAACGATCGGGGACGGAGCCAAAAACCTAATTCCACCGCCGCAACTTTCTGTATCCACGAGATCCCATCTTGGGGCCTGTTCCCGGGCCCCGTCGGAGGGGGCATCGATCACGGAGGGCTTCTACATCATCATACAAGCCTCTCCGATGAAGTGTGAGTAGTTTACTTCAGACCTACGGGTCCATAGCTAGTAGCTAGATGGCTTCTTCTCTCTTTTTGGATCTCAATACAATGTTCCCCCCCTCTCTTGTGGAGATCTATTCAATGTAATCTTCTTTTTGTGGTGTGTTTGTTGAGACCGATGAATTGTGGGTTTATGATCCAGTTTATCTATGAATAATATTTGAATCTTCTCTGAATTCTTTTATGTATGATTGGTTATCTTTGCAAGTCTCTTCGAATTATCAGTTTGGTTTAGCCTACTAGATTGGTTGTTCTTGCCATGGGAGAAGTGCTTAGCTTTGGGTTCGATCTTGCGGTGTCCTTTCCCAGTGACAGAAGGGGCAGCAAGGCACGTATTGTATCGTTGCCATCGAGGATAACAAGATGGGTTTTTATCATATTGCATGAAATTATCCTTCTACATCATGTCATCTTGGTTAAGGCGTTACTCTATTTTTAACTTAATACTGTAGATGCATGCTGGATAGCGGTCGATGAGTGGAGTAATAGTAGTAGATGTAGAATCGTTTCGGTCTACTTGTTTCGGACGTGACGCCTATATACATGATCATACCTAGATATTCTCATAACTATGCTCAATTCTGTCAATTGCTCAACAGTAATTTGTTCACCCACCGTAGAATACTTATGCTCTTGAGAGAAGCCACTAGTGAAACCTATGGCCCCCGGGTCTCTTTCTTATCATATCAATCTCCATCACTTTATTATTGCTTTGCTTTTACTTTTTACTTTGCATCTTTATACCAAAAATACCAAAAATATTATTTATCAAATCTATTAGATCTCACTTTCGTAAGTGACCGTGAAGGGATTGACAACCCCTAAGCACGTTGGTTGCGTTGAGCTATTGTTTTGTGTAGGTACAAGGGACTTGAAGCGTAGCCTCCTAATGGATTGATACCTTGGTTCTCAAAAACTGAGGGAAATACTTACGCTACTTTGCTGCATCATCCTCTCCTCTTCGGCGAAATCCAACGCAGTGCTCAAGAGGTAGCATTGACACATGGCATGGCCCAACAGAGGCCCATTCCTGTGAAAAGGCCGGCTCGTTTGACTTGGTCAAAAGGTGGCGGGCCAGCCCATGTAAAGCCTGTTAACGACATGTTCGCATATAGCCCATTCACAGCCCACTAACCCAAGACCCGTTACGCCCTATCCGAATTAGGCCTAGTAGCGTCATTTGGGCCACCCAATCTGATTCCAGTCTGTTTTCACTTCTGGCCCATGTATGGCCCATGACGTCTTTCGGCCCATATGAGGCCCTATGTAACTCTTGGCCTATTAACGACCCGTGGTGAAACTGGCCCATAATGAACAGTGTATCACTTTACACCCATTAGCGGCCCGTGGTGAATCTGGCCCGTAATGAACAGTGTATCACTTTATACCCATTAACAGCCTGTTATTCCATTGGGCCATTTGCAGCCCATGTTATCTTTCGGCCTTCTCAGAACCCATTTATTCTTGGGCTCATTTCCAGCATTCATTTACTTACAGCCCATTACTGTCATTTTCTACTTGTGGGCCAAATTCAGCCCGTGGTTACAGTCGGCCCGTTTATGGTCCATTAATACGTTGGGCCATTTTCATAGTGTCATCAAATACGGCCTATTAACGATGGCCCGTTATGGTCGGCCCATGAACGGACGATTCCAACTCTGGCCCATTTACGGCCATAATGCGGTATGTTTGGCCCATGTTTGGCCAATCGATCATACGGCCCGTATAAGGCCCATTGATGATACTGCCCGCAGACGGCCCATTGTTTCTACGGCCCGTAGAAGGCCCATTGTTTCTACAACCCATAGAAGGCCCACTATTTCTACAGCCAGTAGGAGGCCCAGTGTCACTATAGTAAATATTAGCCCATGGTTATTGTGGCCTAGTTTTAAAAAATAGGTTATTGCAGCCACTAGCTAACTGCGGAAAAAGAACTGCAATGACTACAAGCAAACAAATAAACAAGACAACAAGGAAATAAATAAGCAAGCAACTAATATTAGGCTATCACGGCTATTACACATATTACATCCACTGGGCATCCAAGTTCGCCACCAGTGCAAATATAGGGAACAAAGCAGCATATCATATAGAGTGGTTGTCAAAGTTGGTGACCAGCGCAAATAAAGGCCGCAGCAAAACAAATCTAGAACTGAAACCACTTCAGAAGATCTCAAGAAACAATATCCTGGGTACCCATAATGCTGGCAAGATTCTTAGCAAGCTTATTAAATTTCTCTTGTTCGGCGCTTAAATCCTCCAGCGCTTGCTGTTGCACCAGAAAATATGCATCTGAATTCTGCAGGGACTTCCTCAGTCCTTCAGCTTCCTGTCGCAGCACATCTGATCGATGTCTTTCAACTTGAAGTTGAGACTCAAGAAGACGAAGTGATTCAGGCAGCGAGTTCGAAGAGCTTGTGCCAGCAGTAGTGGCCAATAACTCGAACACTACATCAAGACAGGACTTTTGGGTTCCCTCACTGTCGTCAAGATAGTTTTTATCAGCTTTCTTGGAGACCAACAGGGATGTCTCACTATCTTGAACCTTATCTGCATTACTTCCTTTACCATTGGATAACGCGGTACTGTTCTCCAATATTTTGTCCGCGTTCTAAAAGAGAAACAAGCAGACACATCACATGTTTACCATGTTGTATATGAAACTCATTTTGGTAAATGAGTTCAGTAGTAAAGTGGACAGGATAACAGCATGAAACAAACATATATCTATGTACCATGGTCACTTTATGGTCTATGTCATTCTAGTTTTTGTTGCCAAATCAACATAGAGACATAGTTCAAATAATATTTGTTCAAGAAAAAGCAGAATAGACATAATATAAGTGTGGGTAACTATAGAGCAATAACAACACTTGTAATGTGCATGACATGAGAACATAACTGTTTATTCAATTGAAACTGAAATCGACATAGAGAAGGTTACAATAGCAAACCAGTTAAAGAAACAGGTTTAAAACATACCTGTTGCGCCATTGGAGTTTCAATTCCATCCTTCAAATTTGAAAATAGTTGGTATGAGTAAATACAGTAATGCAAGAGCAAAGGAGTATGAAACATAGCTACAGAACCTGACCTGAGAACAAATCTTCTTCTCATTTAAGCGTTGAGTTGGGATTTGGAGTGGTGGTCCTCGTGCTTTGGGCACTGCAATTCCCTTACTAACTGCTCGTGTTTGGGTGCTCTGTGGTGGAGACGGTGCTGTGTCAACTGGAATTGGGTTACTATCTGCCGGGGTTGGGGTTAGAAGGGGTGTAGCTGGTTCTCTGTCCAACTGGGTAGGGGTATAATCTGCGAGAGTCTGGGTTATGTGTGGTGGATCTGGTCCTTGGGCAAGTACAACCGTGGTTCTATCTGCATCAACTGGTAGCACTATCTTTTCTGAAGACCGTGTTGTTACTCCCTTAGATACTGCCATCACGCTCTCCAATTCAAATGGCTGATAAACAAGAAAAGTAATTGAAAGTATAGACATTGTATGATAGACATGTGCAATGGATAGTGGGGAATAAAAGAGGGCATGAAATAATTCATATTTATGTTGTCTAACCAAATAGGATAGCATGACACAATTTCACATATATGATGGCGAACTAAACAGGATAGCATGACATAATTTCACATTATGATGGCTAACTAAAAAAAGGAAATACATAGTTCAAAATATGAGACTATGTAAACAGGATAGCATGACACAATTTCACATTATGATGGCTAACTAAAAAAAAGGAAATACATAGTTCAAAATATGAGACTATGTAAACAGGATGACATGACATAACTATATAATGTTTTTATTAAATAGGTTGGCATGCCATAATTCACATACATTCACGGATAGAATGCCATAATTCAAAATTTGATGACTGTGAACACTAAACAGGATGAGATGATATAACTATATGATGTCTTTATTAAATGGGTTGCCATGCCATAATTCAGATAGATGATGTGTATGTACTATTTAAACATGATGGCATGATATAATTCAAATATATGATTTATATAGTAAGCAAGTAAGCAGATGGCAATCCATATATGATGTAAAAACTAAGCAATGCAAGACAACATGCATGACATGGGTAATATAACCCTGCCAACTTTGAGCATAGACCTTAGGGGGGAAATAGGACTGGTCATCAGTCTCTGAATCCTCCTCTGAGGAGCTCTTTGTAACCAGCAAGATGTCTGCTTCAGCAGGTAGCATTGTCTGCTCTGAATACCTTGTTTTCACTCCAGATACTTCCATCACCGCTTCAAATGGCTGATGCCTTTGCAACAAGATAGCATTGTATAATTCACATATATAATGTCTTGCAACAAGATGGCAATGCATAATTCACATATATGGTAATTAGACACTGAATAGGTGGCATTCACACAAGGCATGTCTAAACTAATCAAATGACATAGCAATGCGAGACACCATACACACGATATGAGCAATATAACCCTGCCAAGTTAGGGCATACACCTCGGGGGGGGATAGGACTGGTCATCTGTCTCTGAATCCTCCTCTAAGGAGCTATCCGTAACCAGCAAGATATGCGCTTCGTCAGATAGCATAGTCTTCTCTGAAGACCTTGTTTTCACTCCAGAATTTGCCATCATCGTGTCAAATGGCTGATGCACACGAAGAGCAGTTGAATGTACTAACATTGTTGACAAATGTAATATGTAACGAAAAAAAGGATGGCCTGATGTAATTTACATATAAGATGACTGGCTAAGCAGGATGGCATTGCAAAATTCACATATATGATGCCTGGCTAAACAAGATGGCGTTGCATAATTCACATAAACGATGAATAAACTAAACAGATGGCATTCGCACAAAGGATGTCTAAACTAAGCAGATGACATATTTGATGTATAAAGAGCAATGCAAGACACCATATGCATGATATAACCAACATCAACATGCCAAGTTAGAGCGAAGACCTGAGGGGGTAAATAGGAGTTGTCTTCTCCTTCTGAATCCCCCTCAGAACAGATATCTTCCTCTCGATTACAATCCGAAATGCGTGGAGGGGGGCTGCTTTGCGCCTACCATGGAGCGACGTCTGCATGAAATTTTATTGCCACGCAAGGCTCGTCTCTTTTGCTCTACATGTTCAGTTCCATTGTATACAATAACTGTCATGCATAGGAATAAAACATAGTGAGATTATGTAAGGAGTGCATGCAGAAATCCAGAGTGATGGTAGCAACCTGTGGATAGACCCAAAACCAATAATAGCAGGCAGATAATGGCTTCAGTTAAAAAATACAGATAATGGCTTCTTTACTGTTTGTTTCCCACCCAACATGAAACTCATAGTAGACACCGGAGACTAACCAGATAGTAGATAGATACTATTGATAGCGGCCCCGATATGTACCCCACAACCATTTAAAAACTCAAGTGTGACCATTAGTTTGGAGCTGACTCAGAGTCTAATCGGTGAACAGGAAGATAAAGTAGCATGTAATATTAAGCGATGCATAACGTAAGCAGACACGAAAGAGTGCGACCTCTCTTGCGGACCCGTGTAGTCCTCGAGGTCATCTGCTCGGTTGATGATGGTAATGCAGTTTTCATGGCTGCCAGCGGCGGAGAAGAAGATCTAAGGCGGCGAAAGACAGTCTGGAGGCCGGATCCCTGCTGTGCTGGACCCTTCTGTCGTTGGAGCAGCTGAGCTGGGGTGGACGACGACACAGCAGGAGCGGGACAAAGGACGCAAGGTTTTCTTTGACAACTATTTGTACGAGAAGTAATTCTGTAAGGGCTCGTTTGAATTGGAGGATTCCAACAATGCAGGGATAGGGAATAGACAGGAATATGGTAGGAATGCACGTGCAAAATAGAGAATTTAAAAACACAAGATTTCTGCCAATCTGGGTGTTTGATTCACAACAATTGGAAGATCACAGGATGCAAAGAAGCATGGTGAGATTAAGTCAAACCACAAGAAAATGTACGGTTATAATGCTATTATGCTACTATCTCTTAGTCTTGTGCTTCATATATAGGAATTTGAAAAGGAGGATAAGTGAAAATTAAAATTCCTACGTTTTTTTCTTTCAAGGAGACACTAAAGGAACAAATTCGTGTGCTCAGTGGAAAATATATATAACATGTAGAGTAAAAAAGAGATGCAACAAGTGTACAACCTCTTTGGCGAAGCCATGTCGATCTCAGCATGATTGGTTTGGCCGGAGAGGACGCTCCGGCTCACTTTGCTGTCGGAGGAGGGGAAGAAGATCTTAGGCGTCTGGAGATGGAGCACGAGGTATTGCTCCGATGTGATGGAGGGTTTCATCATTGGAGCAGCTCCGGTGAGTTGTACGACACCGAGGCTGAAGCAGGACAAGAGAGACAACAAACAACGTTAACCTGAGTGGAATTCTAATAGCATCTCCAATACATGACATAAAATACGTAACCACAAAGTGCTAGATGTAAAATACATCAGCCGCTCATCTCTGAACTTAACTACCGAAACTGAACTTAACTGTCGAAACTGAATTTTGCTGTCAAAACTGAACGCACTAGCAAGGTGAGGCTACACATCGGTCGACTTACTTTTTCATCTTTGGTCAGTCGATTTTGCAGCCGTTGGATACGAAATCAAGGGCCTGCAGTTCATCTTCAACCTCCACCCCCCTGAGCCGCCAGCCACCACTGGCCAAATAGTAGCCCCCCGCCGCCCGCGGCCGGCGTTGTGCCGCCCCGCCCGCCCCGAAAACACTCCCCACCACCGGTTCGCCGCCACCCCAGCCATCCCTCTAGGCCCCCCCGTGCCGAGCTTTTTCTCCGGCGATCCCCACACCACCGCTCCACCAACGCCCCGCCACCGCCGGCGACCACCGCCCCCATCCTGAACCCTAAGATAGATAGTGGGGAACTCCAGCGAGCCCCCCTCCCCGCTGCGGCTGGTTCTTCCTTCACCCCAGCGAGCCCCCCCACCCCCTGAAAATCGACTGACCCAAAAGTCGATTCAGTCGACTGAAGCGTAGCTAAATCGGAGCAGCATCGCAAGCAAGAGTAAGGGCGAGAGCAGCAGCGCGAGCAAGAGCAATAGCAAGAGCAGACCAGGCAGGGGACCGAGAGCAAGAGCAGAGCAGCAGCGCGAGCGAGAGCTAAAGCAGCAGCACCTCCTACTAATGTGGACGTCGCCGTCGAGGGAGCGACGTCGTGGAGGAAGTGTCCGCCGACGCCGCCATGGATGGAGCCGCGCCGTGTCAGCTCGGGACCGAGCGCTGGCATCACCGTGAGATCGAATCAAAAAGAAAATGCAGTGATTAGTGTACAACCTCTTTGGTGGCACCGATTAGGCCGTAGCTTCATCCAAGGAAACGGTGAAGATGGCAGTGTGGGAATGGAGGTGGCACGAAAGACGAGGGGAACGTCGGGGCAGCTCCTTGGAGGTGGAGGACGGGGTGGCTGAACCAGCGGGATGATAAGATCGATGATGGATCCTCATCCGGTACGGTGGATGAGGGACGTCGAGGTGTTGCTGTGGACGACGTCGTCGGGGAAGAGGCTCCGTCTGGGTGGCGGACGGAGCAGGGTGTGGGGTTTCATCGCGGGTTTTTGCGGCCTCGGTGTACGAATGGGTGGGGGGATGGGATGGTAGTGGGGAACCATGGCTTAGAGACGCGCTTGTCCGAAATGTGGGGTAAGTTACGAAAGTACCCCCACCGATTTGAGGCGGTTCTTTCAGTTCAGCGTTACCACGGGCATTTCGCGTGTCGGGATTTCACAGGAGGTGGGAGTTTTCGCGCGCGTTGTAATTTCGGAATAGCAAGGCGCGGGTTGAGATGGAGGGAGTTGTCGGAGCACAACGAGACAAAGATAGTATATATTAAATATTTCGGGCTAACAAGGCGTGGGTTGAAGAGACGAGAGTTTTGCAGCACGATAGACAGAGACGCTAGCTTGAATTTTCGGCATAACAAGGCACGGCTTGAAATTTTGGAAGAACAAGTTTAACATGTACCCAAAAAAGACAATTTGCACCTCAACACGCACAACACACACACAAACAACATTTAGACTAGAGTAATGTACACGTGCATTGCACGCATGAGATTTGGCAACCAAATTATGAATAAATACCACATTATAGCATGCAAGCTTTGAGTCATATATGCATGATGTAGATGTTCGTTTAATTCTTATAGTTCATTTCATCCAAAATCATCTAGTTTTTATAAGAAAGCTAATCTATTTTGAGATTCATGGAATTGTGCGTCGTAAGACATAAAGTAAAAACAAATAATGGCAAATCATGTAGAAAAACATTTGGGCAATTCTGATACAGAAAATTCTAGAAAAAATAAGAAGTGCTTGTGTTTTGATGTTTGTGCATTATGCTTAAGTTCAACCATGGAGTCTTCTAGATTATACATGTGGCGAAATCTGGTGGAATCTAGATGATATCCAATGGCCAGTAGTGCTCAAATTTTCCATCTTTGGACCATAGGATTCGCCTCATCCAACGACCATCTTTTAAAGTTAAATTTACCCGCACACAATATAAAAAAATATAAAATATAATATATATAGGGGTATAGATATAGATATGTGATGCTAAAGACGCCCATCATCTCCAATTAGAATAGCGTGTCCATGCACGGATGCAACGTGGCCAAATGATGTCTGCCATCGGTATCTCAAATTCAAATCAGTCTGACCTTGTTCAATGTGTATACATTACAACATGCTCGTTTCCAAACCACACTGCGCAGATCTCCGTTATATTCATGCATGCATGGGTTTCAAACATCAGGATCTCTTATTCAAATATTTGAATTCAACTTTACATTGATTATGACCTCACCTATTCTTTTACACCCACACAGTAGTCTTCTCTTTATAATTGTACCACTAACTTTCTCTCGTGCATGCATGCACACACACTACCAGTCGGCATTATCCATCGCACGCATGCAATCTTTTTCTTCAGGTCGGTCTCCCATGAAGGCACACATCCACACACATCCCCCTCTCCATCATATCGGGCATTCTTTATCTCTCACACGTGCATGCGCAACGATCTATGTTCCTCTATGTATGTGTGTATATAGCTAGGTCTTTCATAGTTTTCCACACAAACCAATCAATCGATATATCCAGTGAGGTCTCACCCTCTTTCCCACGTCCACATCGATCAATCTATACCTCCCTATATAGGATTAACATATATAGCTAATACACCCACATTAATTATATATCCAACGTCCCCTCTCATCATCCTTGCCTTCCGCTTCATCTCTCACACACGTGCACAATGGCGAAGACAGGGGGCAGTAAGGGCCCTGCCCCCCTCCCCTCCTAACATCACTATATATCGAGGCTAATATGAATGTGATCATTAGACAATTGCTGCTAAAAATGGTTTAAGTTCATGAATTGACCCTCCTCGTAAAGGATTAGCAATGCTTGGCCCCCTAGATCATTTATTTTTCATGGCTCTGCCACTGCACGCAACAACGCACGTGTTTGCCCCCTCTCTCTAAATATCAATCTTGCACTTGTGCATTCCTTCATAGTCTCCCTCCAATCGGCCCCTCGCACCATCTTCTAGCCCCCGACCGGATTTTGCCACATGTACAATCTAGCAGACTCCATGCTTGAACTTAAGCATAATGCACAAACCTCAAAACAACAGTGGTTCTCTTTTGTTCTAGAATCTTCCGTATCATAACTGCCCAAACTTTTTTTCTAGTTGAATTGCCATTATTTGTTTTTACTTTATGCTTTATAACGCACAATTCCATGAATCATAAAATAGATTAAGGGCTTCTTTGATTCAAAGGATTCTCAAAGGAATTTTGGAGGATTCTGGTCATTAGGAAATTTTCCTATCTTGGTTGTTTGATTCATAGGATTGTAAACCATAGGAATTTTTCCATATGATTCATTTGCACTAGATTTCATAGGAAACATCCCATCCACTCAAACCTCTTTGAAAGAATTCTACGTTTTTTCTATGCAAAATCAAACACTCGTACAATCCTGTAGGATTCAAGACGACATTCCACTATAATCCCATGTTTTTCCTATTCCCGCGTTCTTAGCTTTTTTATAAAAACTAATTGATTTTGAATGAGATGAACTATAAGAATTAAACGAAGGGCTACATCAGGCATATATGACTCAGAGCTTACATGCTATAGTGTGGTATTTATTCATAATTTGGTTGCAAAATCTGATGCGTGCAATGCACGTGTACCTTACTAGTACTTCGAGTATGTGCAAAACATGAAAATTAGAATACCAATGGCAGGCTACACAATTTCTCTCTTATAGTTCATGAAGCCACGTGGCACATTTGGAGGCGTTGTCGCGACCTCCTTGCGTGGATTGATCACAGTGAAGTGCTGCTGGTTCCAGAAGAATGTACTCGTCCTCCCTGAGCCATACTGGCGGTACATGCACGAAGCGAAGATGTGCACGCACGCCACACACGCACTCATTCCCTCGCACGCACACGTGGGTACATGGGCGGACGCAATTTTGTACCAAGATCCACCCCATGTGATAATTTGACACGTGTATAGTCGTTCACTTCATTGATGGTCAATTAACATAGCGCATGCAAATTGAGTGGACGTGAGGGCGGAACAAAAACATTATTACTCCACTGCGTGCATGTGAGTACTTAAATCGTGGGTTGCTAGTAGTACTTCCATTGGTCTCCTTCGTATTTTGTGCCAATTTTTGATAGTAACATAATATTTACGCATTTGAGAAGTGTAGTACTTGAAATTTATGTTCCGCTAAACTCACCAGGAGCCGTTTCGGGCCTCGAAACCAAAACCATCAATTAATCTTTACCTTATTCCCATCACATTCGAAAGCCTGCTCGCACCTACTAGTACGTACCAAACCTGAACACGTTCCCACTATGCAGGTATTAGTACTAGTGCTAGTACTTAGGTTATAAAAAGGGGAGCTACCTAACCGAAAATTACTCTACATTTCCTCCTCATAAGCGCTTCTTCTTGGTCCGCCGTTGCCATGGCCGGTGAGCAGAGCTCTAGGTCGAGAACTACTCGTAACAAGGGAGCGGCAACCAAGGCTGCGGAAAAAAAAGAGGGCTCGCCGCCACGCAGAGACCTCAAAAGATCTCTCATGGGCAGGCGATGGCTCCCAGGAGCGCCCTAGCCGCGGAGGCAAACATGCGAGCGGGCGGAGCTGGAGTCGTTATCCCTCGACGGCATGCCCGATCAGCTCAATAAGCCCCTCAATAAGCAGAAGGAGTTCATACAAGGCTTGATGGAGTTGCTGAAGGAGAGCCTCGACGACATGCCCGCTGAGCTCAATCAGCTAGGGGAGTTGACCACCGGCTTGGTGATGCTGCTGAAGAAGAGCATTGCCTTGGAGAAGAAGGCGACCGGCGAAATCCTACGACTTTAGGAGGACAAGGCGAAGCTCTGCCATGAGATCGACCTGTTGAAGGAGAAGAACGCCGGCTAGAAGAAGCTGCATGAGAATAGTAGTTCCTCAATGAAGATGCTGCAGGCCCTCGTCATGGAATAGAAGGAGGAGTTGGAGAAGCTCCACATTGAGCACCGGGCTGCTGTCAAGGTACGTAATGTGGCCGTGGAACAGATGATGAAGGCTCGCGTCGAGAAATCCCGCGTCATGGTCAGAATGAAGAAGATGGCAGAGGAGACGCGCAAGGAGATGGAGGTCGTGGAGGCGATGAAGAAGCAGTTACGACTCCGCGCGAATTAGATCATTTGGGGTGATAATCTTCCTTCTTCTTTTGCTCCTGTGTTTCATCTTTTGCGTCAGGTGTTTCGCCGCACATGTCACGTTCTCTGCGAGGCATGAATAGAACAATGGTTTTTTTGAGGTAATGAATAGAACAATGCTAACAATGAGATGACTAGAAAATTAGATCATTTTTTATCGCCATATGGCACTGGGCTGCCGTGTTTCGTGCTCCTCCGTCGCAGTACTACTCCGGTGGAAAACTTGAGTATACCGCACGGTTCTTTGCTCCTCCTCGATCAGGTCGTCAGTGCATTTATACGAGCAGTCAAATCACAAGGCCCCGCCTTCCAGCAGTAATGAGCCGTCAAATCACAAAGGCCCTCGCCTCTCGTGAAACCAACCAAGCTAGACTGCCCCACCCTCTAGCCTTTTAAAAAATGTATACTTTTGTACAGCAGTAGTATCGATGGATTGCACCATGGAGCAAAACTTGAAATTAAAAAAAAGGTGGTACATATAGAGAGCGCTCGTCGTCAAATTATGCATATAGTACTATTAAAAAGGCTAGTCACAATAATGGTGTCCAGCACAACCCACCCCTCAAATAAAAGTAAGAGGGTGCTTGGATACGTTTTAGTCCCGTGACTAAAAGTAGTGGGACTAAAACATGCTAGCCTCACCCATGCTTGGATCCAAATACTAAAAAGGCTAAAATCAAGTTAATGAGCATTTATTATCCTCCAAACCCTCCAATCCAGAACTCACTTGTGTTAAAGGAGAGGAGTTAAATGAGTAGAGAGAGGACTAATCCACATTTTAGTAGGGGTACCCCCGACTAATAAAATTTAGTCTCAAGACTAGTTTTATCCCCTCTTTAGTCAGGGGTGCTTGGAACTTTAGCCTCTTAAAGAGACTATTTTTAGTCAGACTAAAATAAGTCCCTTGGATCCAAGCACCCTCTAAGCATCCTGGAATTCTTTGACAACACTAAGCACCCTGAAATTCTTTGACAACTAAACTGCTGGCTATATGATGTTGGCCATATATATTGTACGTATATAATGTGAAGAAACGAGTGGTAGTACTATACCAACTAAAAGATGAAATGTAATAAATACTAGTATGTACGTACTGAAGAGTTAAAGAAACAAGAAGAAACATAACATAGTTCTGCTGGGGGCTCAGCACAACACACCCCTCAAATTAAATTAAGCACACCTGAAATTAAACTTTGCAACTATTCTGGTCGACACTGCATTAGACCACCATGAGCACCGACACTGCCACCTTACTCGGAGTCCAAGTCCATGTCCTCGACTTCGTCCTTGTCCTTCTTCCTCTTGGCCGATACTTCTTTGCTTGAACCACACACTTGGCTGTTGCTCTTCATCCAACCCTTGTAGATATTGAAGCAAAGGTAGCCATCCATTGCAGCATAGTGGATGTGGTCTATATCTAGTACATTCTGCTGCCATGCATGACGATGAAACGTGTATGGAGGTTTCTCCAGTTTACCGTACAAAGGATGAACCATGGCTCCTGCCAGGGTCAGCATTGAAGGCTGACGAGAGGACACCAGTCAATTCTTCTGAGGTAGAAGGTGTAGCCTACAACGAGGCCTATCCAACGCTGGACTTCTTTGTTGTTACCAAAGTCTATAGTAACGAATTTGACTAGGTTGCTCTCGAGTAAGTCCTTAAAATCCTGGCACTCAACGTCGGCATGGCATATGTGGTAGACCAAGCATAAGTCATGCACGCAAGCATGGATCACAGCGGGCTTCTTCCTCTCTTCGTCCTTTAGATCCTTCTCTCGTCCCAGGACTGTGGTGTACTCAACATCTAGCCCAGCGACCCAATCATCATCTGAGTCTTCGAACATGCGTCTGAAGCGAGAAAGGCATCCTTTCACCGTCGCGGAAAAACGGGTGTAGATGATGTCAAACTCAACACCGGTGATGGTTCTAACCTTGTACTCACCGCCGATCGGGGAGATTTGGGACGCCAGGGATTTGGGAGGAGGGTTAGGATTAGTGGAACTGCCATAATGTGAATGGACGAGACGACTAGGAGCGAACCGCCATAGTATTGAAGGACGTGCGGGGACGAGTAGGAGCGAACTGCCAGCGTGCGAACGGCAGGGTAGTGGCTTTCCATTCTCCCATGATACGGGCTTCCGAGAGCCCTTAGATCTGAGATCGAATGGTTGCATGGCGTGATTCTAGACCTATGGGTGAATATCCTATCCTGGAGGGTTATTCTGCAAATTTTCAGCAACTTAGCACCCGACCGTTTGATTTCAGATCCAAGGGCTGCCAGCAGCCCGTATCGTGGTCATGCCTACCACGACCGTCGTGTCGCTCATGCGGTCACGCCCTTGAGATTTAACACGGTGCGTTAGGCTATCTTCTTGATTAACTTGCCACATCAGACTTTATGCCTATGTGGAAAGCTTAAGCACCTGTAGGAGAAAGTAAAAGTAAGTACAGTAGTGCGCTTTACATGGAATTTTTGCATATGTGGAGGAAAGAGAGGCAAGCAAAAAGTGGATAAGTGGGCTCTCATGCAAGAGCCAGCCTCTACTACATGGTGGAGCATTGGGAGAGGCACCTGTATGGAGGTGGTCAGGAATCGGGAGACTCACGCCGGTCGTAGCGCCGTAGTTAAAATGATAATGGAAAGTCAAATCACGGGGGGCCACCTGTCCAGCAGTAACTCGCTGTCAAATCACACAACCCTATGTTTGTAGCAGCCTACTCCCTCGTCTTCTCGTGTCTCTGTCGTACCGACTATGCGGAACTTCCCCGCCGCCTACCGCGCTGGAAAAGCCCCGCCCTTGACTTTTAAATAGTATACAGTATACTAATTTTTATCCATGGATTGCGCCGGCGCCATGGAGCAAAGCGTCTAGAAAACGACGGTACACATGTACGGAGTATACAGCACACCCATCGTGTTTGCGTCGCACCCCATATGGTCGGTGGGTCGGTCTGGCATGCTGCTCTCCGAATTGAACGCACATCATATTGCGTTTGCACACACATGTGGGATGGCAATTGAGAACCGACCATAGGCACACTCCCCGGCCCCACAAGTCGGGTGACTTAATAGAAGAGGGAGACGAGTGATAGTACTAGAGAAGTGTTGTACTACGTTGGTGCCTGGACGATCCCTGCAAGACACGGAAGATCAGTCCATCCATGCATGTGAACAGACTCCAGCAGACACGCCTGGATTGGCTATCGTCTACATATCGTGCAGGCTGTGTTGTACATGACTGTAGTTGTGGTGAGAAATCTAAAAAAAGGTTTCTTGTCATCTCGCAAAATTAGGTGTCATGCGCTTCGGATCACTGCGAGGGTTAAACAGCGATAACTGAGTTGGGCTAGTCATTGGGGGCACATGCATGAACAGTGACTACTCGGCTGCCATCTAGATCAAGCCGGCTATGTTAATTAGGACATCTATCGATGGACACCTTTTCTACGAGTTTATCTTTAATTTGAGCTTTGTTCCTCGTCTAGTTTGTCCGTCGGGATTCATGTTGCTCCTTTGGGCAGTGAGGTTATGATTTCTTGTCATGTGGCATTTTTTCGTGTTATATGTTATAATCCAATGCTTCAGATCAAAATGACGACAACTGATCCTCCGGGCCATGTGCATGAAGACTTCTCGACAGTCATTGACGAGGGCAAGCCGGCTCCGGTAGACAAAAGAAAACTAGTACTACTCCATTATATAGGCAGGAGCCTCCGCACTGGCTTGCTAGTGTTGCTCTCTTCACACTGTCTCGGCCTCTCCATATCTAAACACGACAGCGGTGGCCACACTCTCTCTCTCTCTGCTCACCGCTGGTCACAGATCCAGCCGGGTCCTCTCCACCGGGGAAGGTGAGAAGATGCAACGTTCACGCGGTCGTCCTCGGCGACGGCTCTTACCCACTGCTGGGCGCGTCCTGATCAGCCTGCCTTGTCGTTCTATCCCAAGCACCGTTGGCGAGGGAGGGCCTTCGACCCCTTCTTCCTCGCTACCGTAGTGTGGGCAGATCCGGCCTCCCACCGCCCACCTAGCAACATCTCGGCAACCATCAGGTATAACTTCCTTCGAAACCGGCCTTACTCTACTTCCCGAGCTCCTGACGTCACTGCATTTGTATCTTTTACTATTTCTCAGGCCCCCTCGTAGATAGGATCAATCGGCTGTTCGAAAACCACCTAATTTTTTACGTTTAAGAGGTGAAACTAGTTCATGCACTCGAATCTAGTACTACTTGGTTCAATCAAGGAAGAAAGGGGGTGGGGGTGGGGGAGGATTTGTTACCTGAATCTAGGACTTGGTCGTAAGAGGAAATAATGGGGGCGAAAAGTAGCAGAGACTGGCTATCCAACTGGTCTCTAGGTCTAATAGGGAAATAAAGGGAAATGCAGTACAAACTCAATATAAACCCAATCTATTGGTTGAAAAAGGAAAGAAAGTGGGGACTGGGGGACAAGTCGACAGAGTAAGTCCGGCACTAGATTTGCTAGCCTCACACAGTATAAGGTGGCTATACCGAACAAAAATGGGACCAACCCAGATATCCTCTTCTGATGTTTGTTGCCCCGAGCCACTCTTATGTAATGCCACTGGTAAAATGTAGCAGTCGCACTGTTAAAAGTAAGGACACGTTAAACCAATGTTGTTTTCAATGTAAAGCCTCCAGTAATATGAATCAATGGCACTTCTTTACATGTCCTGCTAAAATTTCCCATTAAGATAAGTTGGTTCTTTTTGTTCGAAATGCAACTGTCCTGGTCCACTGGTAAAATTGAAGAAGAAGCTGCTAGCTCAAGGGATATTGCTTCATTTTAGGTGAACTGCACGAAAAGGTCCCATGAATTGAATCATCCATGTTGGTGATTGAAAGAGTCAGCTTCAACATCCCAGTCTAAGCACCCCCGGCTTCCATCCTTGCGACGCACGGTACACCTCATTTGCCACCTGCTCAACCCTAGTGTCACTGATAAACTGGGGTGCTTAATTTTAGTTGATATGTACAAAAATAGAGATTTGAATGTCTCAAGGCGCCTCCTTGTACTACCGCTGTATACTGATGTTCATCACTGGCAGAAGGTGTATCTGGGAGACTTGGGACGATGTCCAGTATGAGGCGTACCGTATGAGGCGTCGCAGGGCCCACCTCGCCCTCGCAGCATGGCATACTATGATACTATTGCAATATTTTGTTCTATTTATTTTGTGTGTTTCATCAACTAGTGCCACTATAATGTAATCATGCTTTTTCATTATCTGCGCAAACAGGGTTATTCAGCTGCATTTTGGTGGAACTGCACAAATGTACGTATGGAACCGGCATATATGTAGAGTGCGAGGTGTGCCAAGTAAAAAATTACTGACACCAACCATGCTACATGCACGCATTGGCATCCACCACCACCAGTGGGATGTGTGGCGCTCTCTGTGGACGGATCTTTCTCGACAGCAGATCATCTAGCGAAATAATAGTAGCTTATATTGGCAGTTTTCTAGGGAGTACTCTTTTCTGAAAGAAGCACCAATCTGTTTTTCTTTATTTGTACATTGTGTCACAACTTTGACCCAAAGGTCCAGAGCTATTTTAGGGTCATTGGCGTAGTACTCGCAGACTGATTGTAAGCATGATTTTCATTAGCTGTCACAATAATTGTAAGCATGAGCAGGTGGAGGATTAGGTTAGTGCGAAGCTTACCTTAAACCCTACTGCCGGCGTTGAAACGAGGCGGGCGTCAAGGGAACCGTGGATAACGGTGGGGAAGCGACGTCGCGCCATCCGGCCTCCTCTTGCGGTGGGAGAACGAATACTCCTGTGGCTCCGGCTGGCTCTACACCCTCATGAACGGCACACCATACTCGATCGATTCGTTATCCTCTGGGTGCTCGACCTTCGACCTGTATGCCCACCACCTCCGCCCGACTGTTGCCTCGGGCGAATCTGTCTGCTCCATCGCCCAGAGGAGATACTCGATGAACTCGGAGGACTGCGGTGTGACTGCCGCCGAGGAGTATATGTACATCGCCGCCCTCATCGTCGCTGTCTCGCTCTTTCGCATACATTGCCACATGGCCCGTACCATCCTCGAAATCTCCCACTCATTGTCAAACCAACTAAGGATCTCCTTCAACCTGGCTAACTTTACCTGGTCGCCGTCGGTGATCTTCCTAATTCGCTGCTGCATCCTCTCCATAGATGTCCTTCTGAGTGGTCCGGTGCTAGCTTTGGAAGATGGGAGGAGAGACGGTGGTCTTGCAATAGAGAAGAGGGAGAGGCGAGACGGTGGTTTTGGAATGGAGATGATGGAGAGGAGAGGAGGTGGTTTTGCAATGGAGAAGAGGGAGAGGAGCGTGCGGCAGCGATTTAGGATTGGACGAGAGGGCCGGCGTGCTTTGACTGGGTCAAAATCAAAATCAATTTACCCTTCAATTAAGAAAGCGACCCCACATTAACTAGTCTCCCTTTTATTCTGGGTTATAATTGACCATTATTTTCGCACATAAAATATATGTTATACGTTGCAAAAATAATATAATTTCAAAGTACATTCAGATACGAACCAAACGATACAATTTTCGGTGACATGCATTCACATTTTGCTTGTCAAATACAGTACGTGGTCAAACTTTGACCCAAAATACGCAAAACAACAAAAAATACTTCCAAGACCAGCGCCGCTCTTCTGCTCTTCTCCTCTTAAACCACCGCCGCTCCTCTCCTATTCCAATCTAAATGCAGCACCGCTCCTCTCCTCTTCCATTTCAAAACCACCGCCCCTCCTCTCCTGTTCTAGTCCAAAACCAGCGTCGCTCCTCTATCGTTCTAATCCAAAACTAGCGCTGCTCCTCTCCTCTTCCATTCAAAAACCACCGTCGGTGAGTGAAGGTGCTGTGGAGAAGTAGATCGATGGAGGAGTACAACCAATACGTGAGGATCACAGACGGCGACCCTGTGAAGCTAGCTAGGATGTTGGAGATACAGTCTTGGTTTGACAACAAGGACCAACTAGCGGCGACGGTGACATTCATGGCCAAATATCTGCAACACAGCGAAAAGGCAACGATACTCCCGGAGGGAGTTGCACCGGAGTACATAGAGCTGCTCCTCTGGGCCATGGAGCAAACAAATTCACCGAATCCGATCGTGAGGGAGCGGTGGTGGGAGTATCGATCCCAGATGGAGCATCCACCCGAGATTGAAGGATCGAGCATCTACAGGGTGCCATTTGTGAGGGTGTCCAGCCAGAGCGAGCCGGTGGAGTCTTCGTCAACCGAACCCAACTGCAAGAGGAGAAAAGTAGTTGGCCCGATGACGCTTCCCCGCCATCGTCTCCCTCGCCGTTCACATCGTCTCACGGGGCAGTTGTCTGCCGCCGAGGAATAGGAGGGGGCTGCCCCCACCCCCCAGCCCAATAGTCGGGCATGTTGTGAATTGTCAGGAGGAGCTTAGGGTTGTCAGTATTTGCAGGTTGTGAATTGTGTTTTGTGTTGTGTATTTTGAGAGTACTTTCAGATATGAATGTCTTTTGAATTTCAGATTTGCAGTATTGAGCATATGAAGTATTTTATGAATTCTAGAGATCTATTTTTAGCACTTAAAAAAATGTAGTTTCATAGGAGTATAAAAGTGCAGACAATGTGATTCTCAGAGAAGAAACTGCAAGTTTCAGTTCCAGATAAGAAACTGCAAGTTCAGTTTCAGATAAGAAACTGCAACTTTCAGAGGCAGAGCATTTATATTAACACGTCCTTTTCAAACAGGGTTGACATCATGTTGGAAGTTTTATTCATGGTCGAAAATGGAACTACCAGCCAGTTAACATCATGCTGATCAACATTCATGCATAGCACATCTTCATATGATGCACAGTCAAAATGCCCACACAATGTCGAGTGTGAGAAACACAGAGAAAAGGAGGGACGAAGTTTTAGCAAGTGTTGGACGTGGTTTTGGGCTTCCCTGTCTAGGCTTTCATTTTTAACATGCATAGCCGACGACCTCGGATGGGAGGTCCATAGGCCTGTTTGTATTTTCTTAGGGCCGTCATGTATCGACCGGCCTATGGACCTCCCATCCGAGGTTTTATTTTTGGCAGCCCAATTTATGTATTTTGTTGAAGAAAACGCAGAGGTCTGTTCTATTTTTCTATATAAGAATAGGAACGCCAGGTCCAACCTATGTTTCCCTTCTAACTATATTATATATATTTAAATTATTTTATATGTTATTATATATTATTTTTATTGTCATCATATATTTAACAGATACTTACATATGTAAGAAAACAATATCCCACATCTTATTAACTTATAAAAATAATTTCTTAACAAATAAAATCCTGGATTGTTTTGGCATGAAAATCCTAGTGATTGTGTACAAAAGCATGGTAAGATTTAAGGACGAATGTAATAATATCACTTATTATTTAAATATATTTGTAACAAAATGCTCAACCCCTTTTTATTTTTTGATAACATTGCTGGCCCAACCCAACATTATAATTAGAATCAGCCCAGCAAAATCGTGTATTTCGAGAAAGTGCAAATGGCCTGTAATTTTTTAGGAAATAAAATAAATGGGTCGCATGAGCGCTACATTATTTGTTCACCCAGCCCAGCTAATGGCTGTAATTCAAGAAAAGATCAAATTGACTGTAAATTCTGCCGTGTAAAAAAAAGACTACAAATTCTGAAATGTGGGTTGAATACGTGCCACATTTTTGGAGGCTAAAATATGGGCCAATAGGTCGAAGCCAACGCAAGTCATTGTCAATTTAGTCAACAAATGATTCTGACATGTTAGCCGTTGGATTTACATCCAACGACCGGCATCCATCTTCAATCTCTCGTCTTCTTCCTCTAGCACCGCCGGGACCACCTCCCGCCTCCTGCTGCTAGCAGCTCTGCTTAGCACGCTTCGCTACGAAGCGCTACTCCACCGTTGGCTAGGCCATCCCTCCACCCATCCACACCTCCTGTTCTTCACCACCGACTGCCGAACCACACCGCACTAGAACCAGTTAACCCTCGTACACCTCTCCGTCTGCGACTCTACTCCCGCGTCTTCCCATCTCCGGCTCGTTGCTGTCCAGTGCCTCACCGTCGTCCACCACCTTGGATGCGCTCGGCGTGGCATGGTCAACGTGGTCAACGAACGACACCATTGGAAGTAGACTGTGCGTGGAGAGGCTGACAGCTGGGTCCACGGCCGCACACAAGGAAATGCCTCCTTATTAAGCGCAAAATAATGATTCCTCCACCTGACATCTAGGACCCACCAGGGCCTCTATATTTCATGAAAATAACGTGCCCCTTGCTGACATGTCGGACCCACCAGCTATCTTCGCACACAAGGAAGTGCCTCCTTATTACGCACAAAAAAATGAATATTCCCCCTGCCAGCTGGAACCCAGCATAGTGGGAGGCTGACTTGTGGGCCTACCAAGTTGACGGGGACGGAGGGCTTTGTCAACTTAGTCAATATGAACGATTCTAGCTCCTATTACCAGACGATGTTCATCCAACGGCCGTAGTGCTTCTTCAACCTCTGGTCTTCTTGCTCCAGCCGCCCAAACCAGCGTCGGTCGTGCTGCGTGCTCCTACCTCCTGTGGCCGGCTGTGATGCCGCGGAGGCCTCACCGCCCCCTACTACTCCCACCGCTGGCCAGGCCATCCCTCTACTCACCCACACCCCCGGAGGGAGTCCTGGATTAGGGGGTGTTCGGATAGCCGAACTATACCTTCAGCCGGACTCCTGTACTATGAAGATACAAGATTGAAGACTCCGTCCCGCGTCCGGAGGGGACTTTCCTTGGCGTGGAAGGCAAGCTTGAAGATACGGATGTTCAGGTATCCTACCATTGTAACCGACTTTATGTAACACTAACCCTCTCCGGTGTCTATATAAACCGGAGGGTTTTAGTCCGGAGGACAACATACACATCAACAATCATACCATAGGCTAGCTTCTAGGGTTTAGCCTCTCTGATCTCGTGGTAGATCAACTCTTGTAATACCCATATCATCAATATTAATCAAGCATGACGTAGGGTTTTACCTCCATCGAGAGGGCCCGAACCTGGGTAAAACTTCGTGTCCCCTGCCTCCTGTTACCATCCGGCCTAGACGCACAGTTCGGGACCCCCTACCCGAGATCCGCCGTTTTTGACACCGACATTGGTGCTTTCATTGAGAGTTCCTCTGTGTCGTCGCCATCAGGAAGGATGCCTAGCCCCGTCTTTAAAGACGGCACCGTTGCTAAGGGAGCTTTGGCTGTCGGCCAAACCCTCCGGCTAGGTGGTTTTCTTATGACCACCTGTTCGGCTACTGAGCCGACGATGACCTCTCGAGCCATCGAAAACAATCTTTATGTCAACTCGGAACTTGCCGAGCAGTTAAATCCAATAGAGCTTTCCTCCATAAACGAGCTCTTGGATCGCTTCGCCGCCCTGGGAGTCGCTACAGATTACGACCAGATTGGGCCTAAAACAGATCTGAGAGAGATTAACTCTCCCCAAGCCACCCATCACGTTGCCATGGTAGAGGGACAGTGCGGCGACCCTTCATCTATCCTAAGGACTCGCTACGTCCGGATTCCCGATCCCTCCAAGCCGGATGTCCGCGGAGGGGAGGATATCACTCAAGACCTGAACCGAGAATCAGGCGACGGACTGGATTCATTGGACGACATCCAGGAATCCAAACTTTCGAGTTCAGAAATTCCTCGGCCTCTGAGCCTCAGAAGGGGTAAGGCTTCGGATTCAATTCCACCCACCCACCCGAACATTAGCGATCTATCCCAAATCAGGCAAGAGCCCAAAGAAACATTACATCATTACTGGGCCAGATTCCTCCTGGTTATGCACAGGATAAAGGGCTACCACGAGCAAGACGCAATTTCATCCTTCTGCAATAATTGCACGGACAAGGGAATACTCAACGCCATAAGTCACCGTGATATCACATGCTTCCTTGACTTAGCGTCCATAGTACGAAAGTACTATGCGATGGAAAGCCCCCGGAAAACCGAAACAAAATTTTGGGACAATCCGGCCCTTAATGCAAGCCCAGTCCGAAATAAAAGGGTGCATCATCGCCAAACACCCGGGTCAAACACCAAAAGGCAAAAACCCTCTATAGGGCATGGAACCGTACTGGAAGGATGGCTTAATGGACCCTGTAAAATTCATAGTACAGAGGACGCCACACCAACTCACAGCCTTAGAGCATGTTGGATACTCCGGCAGGTGGCCAAAATTGGTGAAAACCTCCTAATCCCGGAGGCCATAGAAAGCCACCCCAGAGACACCAATACGGTATTAACAGTCTTCGAGACCTTTGCATCAAATAAAATGCGAAAAAGGACACTCCGCAGCCTTGCCGAAGTCTACCAAGTAGCAACAATAAACCCATGGAGTGACACGGTCATTACCTTCAACGCCAGTGATGAACCTAAATTCCGAACAGCCCGAGCACCAGCCGCATTGGTCCTCAGTCCAATAGTGGACGGCTTTCGTCTCACCAAGGTACTCATGGACGGCGGCAGCGGATTGAACCTCATTTATGAGGAAACTCTTCAAAAAATGGATATAGACTGGAACCGCATCACGTGAAGCAGCACAACCTTTAGAGGAATAATCCCCAGTCGGGAAGCGCGCTGTACAGGAAAAATCACACTAGATGTACAGAAAAAATCAATAAATTGGGAAACCTTTGCATTGTGTCATTATATGTGACCAAGTTTCCAGGAAAAATAACAAACTTGTAATACGGCAATTATTTTAAAAAAGTGTTCTCAGAAACGAGCTATCACGTGTGGAGATCAATGGCTTTCAAGCCAAATGATCAATCTTATGGCCACATCCATGGCATAGTTTGTTCAAATGATCTCATATTGTGCACAAGGGTGCATATTGGAATGGCAAACAATGTTGCCTAAGGAAGTTTCCATTTTCTTTGGACGAAAAAACCATTTTCCATTTTTCGAGTGCCCAAAAGGAGGTTTTTTTGTGAAGGACCTACCAAATAATTGTTGCAAAATTGGACCAAATCATTTTTCTAAAATACTAGGCCATATTTAATGCACAATTGACCAAATGGTTGGGTGTAAAAAGTTTTTATCCACCTCTGGTGAAAAAGACAAATTCCCGCCGATTCAGTTGGAAGCGGGTCAAATTTGAACTGTAGCTACCTCGTAGTTTGCTCTTTATTTTTTCCAAAAATCATTTCTAGGTACATAAGTATCTATTTAATCATAGAAACACCAAAAATATTCCAAGATTCAACCACTAGCTAGGAACGGTCATTCCCGCCGTTATGACCGCATTTTGAAACGGGCATAAAAAATTCAAAAAAATCAAAAAAATTGGGAAACCTTTGCATTGTGTCATTATATGTGACCAAGTTTCCAGGAAAAATAACAAACTTGTAATACGGCAATTATTTTAAAAAAGTGTTCTCAGAAACGAGCTATCACGTGTGGAGATCAATGGCTTTCAAGCCAAATGATCAATCTTATGGCCACATCCATGGCATAGTTTGTTCAAATGATCTCATATTGTGCACAAGGGTGCATATTGGAATGGCAAACAATGTTGCCTAAGGAAGTTTCCATTTTCTTTGGACGAAAAAACCATTTTCCATTTTTCGAGTGCCCAAAAGGAGGTTTTTTTGTGAAGGACCTACCAAATAATTGTTGCAAAATTGGACCAAATCATTTTTATAAAATACTAGGCCATATTTAATGCACAATTGACCAAATGGTTGGGTGTAAAAAGTTTTTATCCACCTCTGGTGAAAAAGACAAATTCCCGTCGATTCAGTTGGAAGCGGGTCAAATTTGAACTGTAGCTACCTCGTAGTTTGCTCTTTATTTTTCCAAAAATCATTTCTAGGTACATAAGTATCTATTTAATCATAGAAACACCAAAAATATTCCAAGATTCAACCACTAGCTAGGAACGGTCATTCCCGCCGTTATGACCGCATTTTGAAACGGGCATAAAAAATTCAAAAAAATCAAAAAAATTGGGAAACCTTTGCATTGTGTCATTATATGTGACCAAGTTTCCAGGAAAAATAACAAACTTGTAATACGGCAATTATTTTAAAAAAGTGTTCTCAGAAACGAGCTATCACGTGTGGAGATCAATGGCTTTCAAGCCAAATGATCAATCTTATGGCCACATCCATGGCATAGTTTGTTCAAATGATCTCATATTGTGCACAAGGGTGCATATTGGAATGGCAAACAATGTTGCCTAAGGAAGTTTCCATTTTCTTTGGACGAAAAAACCATTTTCCATTTTTCGAGTGCCCAAAAGGAGGTTTTTTTGTGAAGGACCTACCAAATAATTGTTGCAAAATTGGACCCAATCATTTTTATAAAATACTAGGCCATATTTAATGCACAATTGACCAAATGGTTGGGTGTAAAAAGTTTTTATCCACCTCTGGTGAAAAAGACAAATTCCCGCCGATTCAGTTGGAAGCGGGTCAAATTTGAACTGTAGCTACCTCGTAGTTTGCTCTTTATTTTTTCCAAAAATCATTTCTAGGTACATAAGTATCTATTTAATCATAGAAACACCAAAAATATTCCAAGATTCAACCACTAGCTAGGAACGGTCATTCCCGCCGTTATGACCGCATTTTGAAACGGGCATAAAAAATTCAAAAAAATCAAAAAAATTGGGAAACCTTTGCATTGTGTCATTATATGTGACCAAGTTTCCAGGAAAAATAACAAACTTGTAATACGGCAATTATTTTAAAAAAGTGTTCTCAGAAACGAGCTATCACGTGTGGAGATCAATGGCTTTCAAGCCAAATGATCAATCTTATGGCCACATCCATGGCATAGTTTGTTAAAATGATCTCATATTGTGCACAAGGGTGCATATTGGAATGGCAAACAATGTTGCCTAAGGAAGTTTCCATTTTCTTTGGACGAAAAAACCATTTTCCATTTTTCGAGTGCCCAAAAGGAGGTTTTTTTGTGAAGGACCTACCAAATAATTGTTGCAAAATTGGACCAAATCATTTTTATAAAATACTAGGCCATATTTAATGCACAATTGACCAAATGGTTGGGTGTAAAAAGTTTTTATCCACCTCTGGTGAAAAAGACAAATTCCCGTCGATTCAGTTGGAAGCGGGTCAAATTTGAACTGTAGCTACCTCGTAGTTTGCTCTTTATTTTTTCCAAAAATCATTTCTAGGTACATAAGTATCTATTTAATCATAGAAACACCAAAAATATTCCAAGATTCAACCACTAGCTAGGAACGGTCATTCCCGCCGTTATGACCGCATTTTGAAACGGGCATAAAAAATTCAAAAAAATTGGGAAACCTTTGCATTGTGTCATTATATGTGACCAAGTTTCCAGGAAAAATAACAAACTTGTAATACGGCAATTATTTTAAAAAAGTGTTCTCAGAAACGAGCTATCACGTGTGGAGATCAATGGCTTTCAAGCCAAATGATCAATCTTATGGCCACATCCATGGCATAGTTTGTTCAAATGATCTCATATTGTGCACAAGGGTGCATATTGGAATGGCAAACAATGTTGCCTAAGGAAGTTTCCATTTTCTTTGGACGAAAAAACCATTTTCCATTTTTCGAGTGCCCAAAAGGAGGTTTTTTTGTGAAGGACCTACCAAATAATTGTTGCAAAATTGGACCAAATCATTTTTCTAAAATACTAGGCCATATTTAATGCACAATTGACCAAATGGTTGGGTGTAAAAAGTTTTTATCCACCTCTGGTGAAAAAGACAAATTCCCGCCGATTCAGTTGGAAGCGGGTCAAATTTGAACTGTAGCTACCTCGTAGTTTGCTCTTTATTTTTTCCAAAAATCATTTCTAGGTACATAAGTATCTATTTAATCATAGAAACACCAAAAATATTCCAAGATTCAACCACTAGCTAGGAACGGTCATTCCCGCCGTTATGACCGCATTTTGAAACGGGCATAAAAAATTCAAAAAAATCAAAAAAATTGGGAAACCTTTGCATTGTGTCATTATATGTGACCAAGTTTCCAGGAAAAATAACAAACTTGTAATACGGCAATTATTTTAAAAAAGTGTTCTCAGAAACGAGCTATCACGTGTGGAGATCAATGGCTTTCAAGCCAAATGATCAATCTTATGGCCACATCCATGGCATAGTTTGTTCAAATGATCTCATATTGTGCACAAGGGTGCATATTGGAATGGCAAACAATGTTGCCTAAGGAAGTTTCCATTTTCTTTGGACGAAAAAACCATTTTCCATTTTTCGAGTGCCCAAAAGGAGGTTTTTTTGTGAAGGACCTACCAAATAATTGTTGCAAAATTGGACCAAATCATTTTTATAAAATACTAGGCCATATTTAATGCACAATTGACCAAATGGTTGGGTGTAAAAAGTTTTTATCCACCTCTGGTGAAAAAGACAAATTCCCGTCGATTCAGTTGGAAGCGGGTCAAATTTGAACTGTAGCTACCTCGTAGTTTGCTCTTTATTTTTTCCAAAAATCATTTCTAGGTACATAAGTATCTATTTAATCATAGAAACACCAAAAATATTCCAAGATTCAACCACTAGCTAGGAACGGTCATTCCCGCCGTTATGACCGCATTTTGAAACGGGCATAAAAAATTCAAAAAAATTGGGAAACCTTTGCATTGTGTCATTATATGTGACCAAGTTTCCAGGAAAAATAACAAACTTGTAATACGGCAATTATTTTAAAAAAGTGTTCTCAGAAACGAGCTATCACGTGTGGAGATCAATGGCTTTCAAGCCAAATGATCAATCTTATGGCCACATCCATGGCATAGTTTGTTCAAATGATCTCATATTGTGCACAAGGGTGCATATTGGAATGGCAAACAATGTTGCCTAAGGAAGTTTCCATTTTCTTTGGACGAAAAAACCATTTTCCATTTTTCGAGTGCCCAAAAGGAGGTTTTTTTTGTGAAGGACCTACCAAATAATTGTTGCAAAATTGGACCAAATCATTTTTCTAAAATACTAGGCCATATTTAATGCACAATTGACCAAATGGTTGGGTGTAAAAAGTTTTTATCCACCTCTGGTGAAAAAGACAAATTCCCGTCGATTCAGTTGGAAGCGGGTCAAATTTGAACTGTAGCTACCTCGTAGTTTGCTCTTTATTTTTTCCAAAAATCATTTCTAGGTACATAAGTATCTATTTAATCATAGAAACACCAAAAATATTCCAAGATTCAACCACTAGCTAGGAACGGTCATTCCCGCCGTTATGACCGCATTTTGAAACGGGCATAAAAAATTCAAAAAAATCAAAAAAATTGGGAAACCTTTGCATTGTGTCATTATATGTGACCAAGTTTCCAGGAAAAATAACAAACTTGTAATACGGCAATTATTTTAAAAAAGTGTTCTCAGAAACGAGCTATCACGTGTGGAGATCAATGGCTTTCAAGCCAAATGATCAATCTTATGGCCACATCCATGGCATAGTTTGTTCAAATGATCTCATATTGTGCACAAGGGTGCATATTGGAATGGCAAACAATGTTGCCTAAGGAAGTTTCCATTTTCTTTGGACGAAAAAACCATTTTCCATTTTTCGAGTGCCCAAAAGGAGGTTTTTTTGTGAAGGACCTACCAAATAATTGTTGCAAAATTGGACCAAATCATTTTTATAAAATACTAGGCCATATTTAATGCACAATTGACCAAATGGTTGGGTGTAAAAAGTTTTTATCCACCTCTGGTGAAAAAGACAAATTCCCGTCGATTCAGTTGGAAGCGGGTCAAATTTGAACTGTAGCTACCTCGTAGTTTGCTCTTTATTTTTTCCAAAAATCATTTCTAGGTACATAAGTATCTATTTAATCATAGAAACACCAAAAATATTCCAAGATTCAACCACTAGCTAGGAACGGTCATTCCCGCCGTTATGACCGCATTTTGAAACGGGCATAAAAAATTCAAAAAAATTGGGAAACCTTTGCATTGTGTCATTATATGTGACCAAGTTTCCAGGAAAAATAACAAACTTGTAATACGGCAATTATTTTAAAAAAGTGTTCTCAGAAACGAGCTATCACGTGTGGAGATCAATGGCTTTCAAGCCAAATGATCAATCTTATGGCCACATCCATGGCATAGTTTGTTCAAATGATCTCATATTGTGCACAAGGGTGCATATTGGAATGGCAAACAATGTTGCCTAAGGAAGTTTCCATTTTCTTTGGACGAAAAAACCATTTTCCATTTTTCGAGTGCCCAAAAGGAGGTTTTTTTTGTGAAGGACCTACCAAATAATTGTTGCAAAATTGGACCAAATCATTTTTCTAAAATACTAGGCCATATTTAATGCACAATTGACCAAATGGTTGGGTGTAAAAAGTTTTTATCCACCTCTGGTGAAAAAGACAAATTCCCGTCGATTCAGTTGGAAGCGGGTCAAATTTGAACTGTAGCTACCTCGTAGTTTGCTCTTTATTTTTTCCAAAAATCATTTCTAGGTACATAAGTATCTATTTAATCATAGAAACACCAAAAATATTCCAAGATTCAACCACTAGCTAGGAACGGTCATTCCCGCCGTTATGACCGCATTTTGAAACGGGCATAAAAAATTCAAAAAAATCAAAAAAATTGGGAAACCTTTGCATTGTGTCATTATATGTGACCAAGTTTCCAGGAAAAATAACAAACTTGTAATACGGCAATTATTTTAAAAAAGTGTTCTCAGAAACGAGCTATCACCTATGGAGATCAATGGCTTTCAAGCCAAATGATCAATCTTATGGCCACATCCATGGCATAGTTTGTTCAAATGATCTCATATTGTGCACAAGGGTGCATATTGGAATGGCAAACAATGTTGCCTAAGGAAGTTTCCATTTTCTTTGGACGAAAAAACCATTTTCCATTTTTCGAGTGCCCAAAAGGAGGTTTTTTTGTGAAGGACCTACCAAATAATTGTTGCAAAATTGGACCAAATCATTTTTATAAAATACTAGGCCATATTTAATGCACAATTGACCAAATGGTTGGGTGTAAAAAGTTTTTATCCACCTCTGGTGAAAAAGACAAATTCCCGCCGATTCAGTTGGAAGCGGGTCAAATTTGAACTGTAGCTACCTCGTAGTTTGCTCTTTATTTTTTCCAAAAATCATTTCTAGGTACATAAGTATCTATTTAATCATAGAAACACCAAAAATATTCCAAGATTCAACCACTAGCTAGGAACGGTCATTCCCGCCGTTATGACCGCATTTTGAAACGGGCATAAAAAATTCAAAAAAATTGGGAAACCTTTGCATTGTGTCATTATATGTGACCAAGTTTCCAGGAAAAATAACAAACTTGTAATACGGCAATTATTTTAAAAAAGTGTTCTCAGAAACGAGCTATCACGTGTGGAGATCAATGGCTTTCAAGCCAAATGATCAATCTTATGGCCACATCCATGGCATAGTTTGTTCAAATGATCTCATATTGTGCACAAGGGTGCATATTGGAATGGCAAACAATGTTGCCTAAGGAAGTTTCCATTTTCTTTGGACGAAAAAACCATTTTCCATTTTTCGAGTGCCCAAAAGGAGGTTTTTTTTGTGAAGGACCTACCAAATAATTGTTGCAAAATTGGACCAAATCATTTTTCTAAAATACTAGGCCATATTTAATGCACAATTGACCAAATGGTTGGGTGTAAAAAGTTTTTATCCACCTCTGGTGAAAAAGACAAATTCCCGCCGATTCAGTTGGAAGCGGGTCAAATTTGAACTGTAGCTACCTCGTAGTTTGCTCTTTATTTTTTCCAAAAATCATTTCTAGGTACATAAGTATCTATTTAATCATAGAAACACCAAAAATATTCCAAGATTCAACCACTAGCTAGGAACGGTCATTCCCGCCGTTATGACCGCATTTTGAAACGGGCATAAAAAATTCAAAAAAATCAAAAAAATTGGGAAACCTTTGCATTGTGTCATTATATGTGACCAAGTTTCCAGGAAAAATAACAAACTTGTAATACGGCAATTATTTTAAAAGTGTTCTCAAAAACGAGCTATCACCTATGGAGATCAATGGCTTTCAAGCCAAATGATCAATCTTATGGCCACATCCATGGCATAGTTTGTTCAAATGATCTCATATTGTGCACAAGGGTGCATATTGGAATGGCAAACAATGTTGCCTAAGGAAGTTTTCATTTTCTTTGGACGAAAAAACCATTTTCCATTTTTCGAGTGCCCCAAAGGAGGTTTTTTTGTGAAGGACCTACCAAATAATTGTTGCAAAATTGTACCAAATCATTTTTATAAAATACTAGGCCATATTTAATGCACAATTGACCAAATGGTTGGGTGTAAAAAGTTTTTATCCACCTCTAGTGAAAAAGACAAATTCCCGCCGATTCAGCTAGAAGCGGGTCAAATTTGAACTGTAGCTACCTCGTAGTTTGCTCTTTATTTTTTCCAAAAATCATTTCTAGGTACATAAGTATCTATTTAATCATAGAAACACCAAAAAAATTCCAAGATTCAACCACTAGCTAGGAACAGTCATTCCCGCCGTTTTGACCGCATTTTGAAACGGGCATAAAAAATTCAAAAAAAAATCAAAAAATTGGGAAACCTTTGCATTGTGTCATTATATGTGACCAAGTTTCCAGGAAAAATAATAAAGTTGTAATACGGAAATTATTTTTAAAAAGTGTTCTCAGAAATGAGCTATCATGCGTGAAGATTCATGGCTATCAAGCCAAATGATCAATCTTATGGCCACATTCATGGCATACTTTGTTTAAATGACCTCATATCATGCACAAGGGTACATCTTCGGATGACAAACAATGTTGCCTATGGAAGTTTTCATTTTCTTTGCACGAAAAATTCATTTTCCATTTTTTCGAGTGCCCAAAATGAGTTTTTTTGTGAAGGACCTACCATATATTTGTTGCAAAATTGGACCTAATCAATTTTATAAAATACTAGGCCATATATAATGCACAATTGACAAAATGGTTGGGTGTCAAAAGTTTTGATCCACCTCTCATGAAAAAGACAAATTCCCACCGATTCAGCAGGAAACGGGTCAAATTTGAACTGCAGCCGCCTCATAGTTTGCTATTTATTTTTTCCAAAAATCATTTCTAGTTACATAAATACCTATTTAATCATAAATACATGGTTTGGTGGCGATACGTCGAGGTTTGGACGGTGGCCGAGGGCTCCAACTCTAGAGTGCGTAAACTAGCATGCCCACCGCGTGACCGTGGCGTTGCCATGTGTTCTGGGCGGCCTAGGCATGTCTAGTGGGTTGGGCACTCCCCAGGTAGGTGCTAGGAAGAAAATTACAACATAAGATTCTCACGATGAGATCGATCAATGCTCAAACATGAATTAGCAGCCAAGTGTTTGATTAGCGGTACAGGAAATGTACATGGCTAATGGGCGTGTGTTTTGGGTGAGTGTGATCATTTACTAAGAAGACCGTCTTCACAAATTTTCAGCTCAAAAGGAGGAGCCTAGGTGGTACTTGTTTTGCAAACTACCACACTGGACATAAATACGAATGTTGAAGCTCGGCTCAAAATAATGAATGGATTGAGCTGGCATTTGGTGGAGGATGGTTATTTGGGCATAGGAAAGCACTGTAGAAAATGGATACTATTTGGACATGTCAAAGTGGTACTTCCTTCACAAACTGTTGTTGTGAACAGAATAGGAAAATGAATATTGTTGAATTATTTTTGAACTAGGCAAGGAAGGTTTTTACATATTTGACGAAGATACGACCCAAATAATTTATGAGATTTTTTGGGGAATTTTGGGTATGACAGAAATATAGGTTGCTTCACAACCTAGGGCAAAAACTGCCACATGGACATGACACATAGGCAAAACTGATGAGGTGGCGCCTAGTCATAGCAACCCACCACAATTTACAAGGCTATGACCATCTATATTGGTCGTTAACAACTAGAAATAAGGCAGCGGACTAGCGCTGTTTGCTTTATGACCATTTCCTCTAATGAAATTATGACCTTTCTGACCAAAATGGTCGTTATGGTTTAGGGTTTAGAGCCCCCTAGACAGCTTTTGACCAATTGGTCTAAAATGGTCATAAATTTATGACCAATTCTTCGAGGGTCACTGACAGAAGGTCATAAGTTGACATATTTCTTGTAGTGTCTGGTGCAAAAACTTGGGCATGAAGCTCAATTACGCTTCTGTCTATCACCCACAGACTAACGCCCAGGTCGAACATGCAAACGGTCTTATCATGATCAGCATTAAACCCAGATTAGTACGATCCCTCAAGGAATCTAACACACACTGGGTAGAGGAGCTCGACTCCATACTTTGGGGGCTGCGGACCACACCCAATCGCACCACCGGATATACACCATTCTTCATGGTGTACGGCGCGGAGGCAGTTTTGCCTTGCGACATAATTCATGACTCACCTCGAGTGCGCATGTACGAAGAAAGAGAAGCCGAGCTCGATCGGCAGGACAGTTTGGACGCATTAGAGGAGGAGCGTGATGTGGCAAAAGCCCGTTCCGCATTTTATCAACAGCAGGCTTGAAGATACCAAAGCAGAGAAGTACGGGCCAAAAATTACAACGTTGGCGAATTAGTTCTACGCCTGCCGGACAAGAAAAAGGACAAACTCAAGCCCAAGTGGGAAGGTCCCTTCATCATCGACCAAGTCCTGACTGGTGGTGCGTACCGCCTGTGAAGTGCATCGGATAACCGACTCGAGCCGAACCCATGGAACGCAGCCCGCCTCCGAAGATTCTATGCCTAGCGCCGGATCCTGTGTTCGTCTCCTTACTCTGTCCATTTTTTATATATACCTTCTGTCTTACATTTCTCTCCTTCTCTCTCTCTTTCCCTCTTATAGCCTTTAGAAGCTCACAAAGTGACGCGCTATCCGCGCTCAGCAAACCTGGGGGCTTCTTTCAACAGAAGCTTATTTCTACGGGCTTCACGCCCAACACATGTGTCAAACTTCCGCGTGTACCTTTTATTCACCACCATATGCATCGATATGACTTAAGTTTTGGCCAAGCTGGTTTGCCTGGGTCCTGTGCTTACCCCTACGTTCCCGATTGTTCGGCTAGGCGGTAAAGGGAGCACATCTGCGATTGTTACTGCTGGGTCAGCCGGACGTGTACCTCAGACTGGGTGAAGCCAAAAGCTAGCGTTCTTAAGGGAATATTCGGTCGGTGAACTAAATACGATCTTTTTTATTTTTTCCACGTGCCCCCAGATGTTTTTCCTGCGTTTCTCTTCGCAGCATGGACATGCACTTTACGGCATGCCTCCCAGGGAAAGGAACCCCTAACGGAACTATTCTCCCTGGAAGATGTTTCTTACTAACCATGTAATATAACATAACTAGTCGGGCACTTATCTGTTCACGCCATAATGACCCCTACACCTGGTCTCCACGCATTCCCCGGTTCCTATATAACCGCATGGGAATTCAGACACACTCCGGACCGTCAGGTCCCGAGGCTGAAGCGACATGGTCGGCCATGACAAATGATCTACAATCCGGCTAGAAGGCATTATAAATGTCAATTAAATTACATAGTCATTTTGACTGATTGTACTCCTCTTCAATACCATCTAACAGGTTGTCTAATTTACAGTCCTGCTGGGAATACTTTGCGACCAACTCTACTTGGCCGTATACTAAGCTCACAGGGATCTCCTTCCCATCGGGCCCTACAGGACCAACCTCGGCCATATGGTTGGGGTCGGCCTGTGAATACCGCATCTTCACCATAGCCTAGGCCTCCCTAGCGCCTTGATGGCAGGCTGATATCTTCCACAACTGGAAGCACCGCCGTGCTCCCCTCAGCTTCTCCGCAAGCTCTCCAAGACCTTCGGGTGTGGAGACGGATGGCCACAGGACCTGGGTGACGCCTCGCATCGCCTGCCGAACTCAATCGAGCAATTGCAAGAGCTCGGGAAGAAGGTCACCCGTAGAACCGGGCATCTCCTCTGCAGGACGACCTGTTAATATACCTACGGATATTGCTCTGTTAATCAACGGCACCGTCGAACTTTCTTTTAAATGGTTCGTTCAAGCACTTAATAAATATGCCGCGCTGAAGCCGCTGATTCTCCTTCACGGAGTCTGACAGCTGGGCACGAACATCTTTTAACTCGACGCCCAGCCGGGTGTGGGCATCTTGGAGAACGTTCTTCTCCCCCATCACCTTTAACAGCACCCTCTCACCAGCCCTTAGTTGGCGTTCAAGGTGTTTCCTTTCCAGATTCAATCTGGCGCCATCTGCAATTTTATTTGTCAGATTCGCACAAAATACGTGCTTCGCCACATACTTATCTTTTGAAATGTATATTACCAGAGGGGGTCTCCTTAGGCTCCCCTGCCGCGGCTAGTGCGGCCTCCAGTTGGGCTTTGCACTCTTCCAACTCCTGGGTCAGTAGGGAATTCTTTTCTGTAAGAACCTGCATTCAAATGATCCTTAAACCAGTTATTCTAACTGTTTTCAGTCTCGGGGCTACTGCTACATATGTATTTACCAAAAATTTCTTACCCGTATGTCTTTTACATATTGCTCCGTGGCTCTGGCTAGACCATTTTGAGCGGCACGGTGGTGCGCATCTCCCGAATTGAAGGCATCTAATGCCTCCTGGGAGAAGCAAGCGTCGCGAAGAATTGTCCGGCGACGCCTGTGGTTCATGGCTCTTTCCACCTCTGAGTTGGTGGCAGATAACCCGTCCGCATCCTCTGTCGGAGGAACGTCTGGCACACGCCTTGCGTTCGCTTCTGCCCCTGGACCAGGCTTTGGAGCCTAGCTAGTGGAGGCGCGATTAGCAGCCTCTCCGGCTATAGTCCGGCGAGGTCTCTTTGTCCTGAAAAGGGCACGAATGTCAAATGTGCCTCGAAGGTATAACAACTGGGATAAAGGGGCGCGCCATACCTTCGCGCTGATGCCTCGGTCCGGACTGCACCTCTTTTCTGCCCATGGGGCCCTGCGGCCCCTGGTTGGTTTGTCGCCGTAGGTTCGGCCTTCTGCCTCAAAAACCTCCCCTGCAAAGTTCGGTTGCAATCAGGAAATTAAACAAGCGTGGACGGACCCCTGTCCGGGGTACAGGGACTTCGGTCTCAGGTACCTGGGGTGTTCGGATTAGCCCTGGGTAATCGACCGTAATGGCCACGAAGGCGTTGTCCTCGCTCAATTGATGGAACACTCCATCAATCAGCTCCACAGATATGACCGGATCCTCCTGAGAGGCCGGGTCGAGAGACCGTCCTGAGTCCTCGGGTTGTGGAGGCGGGTTGCTTATGTCCTTAATGGCCCGGCGCAGTTCCTGCGTTGAAGTCATCAGACTAAGTATTTAACAATGGGAACACTAAACGGATGAGCAAGTAAATGCGACCACTTAGCCAGCTTGGGGGATTGTGCATAGAGAATCCACCCTGTGGGTTGACGCGGAGAAATTCCTCCTCTTCTCCCTTGTACAAAGTGGACAAGATCTTTAATAGAGCAGCAACTAAATCTGGCCCTTTAAGGCCGTAGTGGGTGGCGTCGTCCTCCCCGTTGAAATCCCACATGTGGTGGCTTCTGTACTGAAGCGGCTGCACCCCCTGCATGATGCATTCGGCCATAACTCCGATCATGGTTAGTCCAGAATGGGCCAACAATCTTATTCGGCCCATGAGATAAACGATGTCCCTGTCACTTTCCCTTTGAGGGCTCCGTGGACGCCAGCTTAGGCGCTTCTTTAAAGGAGCACTATCGAACTCTGGGAGGCCGATCCGGATAGGATCCGGCAGCGGGACGTCTTCTATATAGAACCATTCCGAGGGCCAGTCTTCGGACGCCTTCTTTGGGGTTCCGGACAGATATCCGGTCCCGACGATGCGCCATACTTCGGCTCCGCCCACTTGATACATTGACCCTTTCTTGGAACGGGGCACGAGGCAAAATAGCTCCTTCCACAGTCCGAAATGAGCTTCAATACCCAAGAACAGCTCGTAGAGGGCTACAAAGCCCGTGATACGCAATACTGAGGCAGGCGTGAGATGATGTAGCTGGAGGGCGTAGAACTCCAGCAGCCCCCGGAGAAACGGGTGGATGGGAAATCTGAGCCCCCTTATTAAGTAAGGAACAAGGCACACCCGCTCTCCTTTGGATGGATTAGGGGCATTCTCTGCTTGCTCTCCGCCGTTGTAGAAGGCAAGACCGGCTCGGACCAGGACCATATAGGCCGGGGGGAGAAATCCCTTGGTCTGAAGCGTCACTAGCTATCTATGCGGAGTAGAACATCTCTCCCAATATCCAGGCTTAGGGCTAGAAGGGCGAGAGGAGGAGTTGCGGCGGCTGGCCATGGTGGAATGGACCTTTGTCGGATGCGCTCTGATGAACACTCGTGGAGGGGAGAAGGTGTGGATTGGATCTAAATCCTCGCCCCCATAAAAAGGGCAACTCATTTACACGGCTAGGGGTGTGAACGTAAAAACACTCAGACTTTTCATATTCGTTTGATACGTGGAAAACGGCCATTATTGGGGGTAGAAGCCAAGGAGCGCAACATCTACAAGAAACCGGACTTTATTCAAGCAGGTACATGGAATTTGGAGGAGAACCCGCCTTGCAATGCCAAAGACAATCTGCGCGCCGGACTCATCGTCATTGAAGCCTGGTTCGGGGGCTACTGAGGGAGTCCTGGATTAGGGGGTGTTCGGATAGCCGAACTATACCTTCAGCCGGACTCCTGGACTATGAAGATACAAGATTGAAGACTCCGTCCCGCGTTCGGAGGGGACTTTCCTTGGCGTGGAAGGCAAGCTTGAAGATATGGATGTTCAGATCTCCTACCATTGTAACCGACTTTATGAAACCCTAACCCTCTCTGGTGTCTATATAAACCGGAGGGTTTTAGTCCGGAGGACAACATACACATCAACAATCATACCATAGGCTAGCTTCTAGGGTTTAGCCTCTCTGATCTCGTGGTAGATCAACTCTTGTAATACCCATATCATCAGTATTAATCAAGCAGGACGTAGGGTTTTACCTCCATCAAGAGGGCCCGAACCTGGGTAAAACTTCGTGTCCCGTGCTTCCTGTTACCATCCGGCCTAGATGCACAGTTCGGGACCCCCTACCCGAGATCCGCCAATTTTGACACTGACACCCCCTGTTATTCTGCGGCGACAGCAGCCTCACACCGCAGCCGAACCAGTGAACCCTCGTACACCTCTTGACGTGGGCATCCACTGTTGCGTCTTCCCTGGCTCCGAGTCGTCCCCTTCCTAGTCCTCGCCGTTTTCCACCGCAGTGGTGCTCTCGGCACGACGTGGTCAACGTGGTCAAGGAATGACTTCCATCGGACATGGACTGTAGGTGGAGAGGCCGCAGCAAGGAAGTGCCTCCTTATTACACGCAAAATAATGATTCCTCCACCTGACAGCGGGGACCCACCGGACGGGCCACCGTATTTCGTGAAAAAGACATTTCCCCCGGACTGCTGGGACCCACCAGCTACATCTTCGCACGCAAGGAAGTGCGTCCGGGCAAAAAAAACGATTCGCCCCCCTGACTGCTGGGACCCACCAGCTACATCTTCGCACGCAAGGAAGTGCGTCCGGGCAAAAAAACGATTCGCCCCCTGACTGCTAGGACCCACTAGCTACATCTTCGCACGCAAGTAAGTGCCTGACAGTCGGGACCCACCTGGTCGAAGCGTACGTAGCGTTGTCATTCTGGTCGTGAACGTGTACGTACATATATACTGGTGGATGTAGATGCGCGCACGTGTCGTAGTAGAGGCGCGTACGTGTTGTAGTAGAGGCGTGCACGTAGCATGTACACGTACGTACAGCGGCCAGGGTGCAAGAAAGAAAATACGGCCACGTATGTGTACATACGGGCGGGGTCTCGAACGCCTACTCACGCATACGTACGGACAGGGCTCGTGTACATGGCTAGTTCCGAACGGAGAAACAGCGTCGTCGTCGTGTTCATGGGGAGGCAACAGAATGCGTCGTGTTCATGGGGAGGCAATGAAATGTGTTGTGTTCATCGGGAGGCAACAAAATGCGTCGTGTTCATCGGGAGGCAATGGAACGTGTGGGAGCCAACCGGCTGGGTCGGAACGGAATGCGTGGTCGTGTTCATCGGGAGGTCTTGGACGGAACATGTGATGGAAACGAGGCATGGCGTACCGCAAAATGGAGGAAACGGCCTTGTGTTCGACCGGCCACGTTCGAAACGGGATCCTATTCATCGGGAGGGGTCTGGCGTACCGCAAAACGGATGAAACGGACCTCCTACGGTCGAAACGGGGGTCCTGTTGATCGGGAGGGGTGTGGCGTACCGCAAAATGGACGAAACGGACTTGTGTTGGAGCGCTATGGTCGAAATGGGGGTCCTGTTCATCGGGAGGGGTGTGGCGTACCGCAAAACGGGACTCGAGGGGATACTGTTCATCTCCACCGTCGACCTCCTCCAGCCTCCACGGGCTACCGTCGACCTCCTCTAGCCTCCACGGGCTCCTGTTCATCCAACCTCCACTGTGCGCTACTCCACCGGCTACTGTTCAACCAACCCTCCACCGTCTACTGTTCATCCAGCCCTCCACACCACGGGGTCCTGTTCAACCACCCCTCCACGGGCACCCCTCCACCGTCTACTGTTCATCCAGAGGCAACGCCACCGCTCACTGTTCATCCAACCGCCCACCCCCCCGCAACGCTCACTGTTCATCCAATCGATCGGCGTCAGTTAACAGCAGTAGCGAAGGAATCGCTCGATCGGGTTCAGTTAACAGCCATCAATCGATCGCTCCGGTTCAGTAACGCGTAGCCTGAAGTGCAATCGCTTGGGTTCAGTTAGAGCCCAACGCCTTGCTTGGGTTCAGTTAGAGCCAATGCCTCGCACACACGCGCGTACGTGTATGAGAGAAACGCGCATCGCTCGGTCCCGACCTCCCACCGTAACCGGGAACTCCCCGAAATTTTCCTCCCCCTCGCTTCTACCACGGGTTTTTCCGCCATGGACGGCCCAAAGAATGTCATGCAGCTGTGTCTCCGGCCCGCCCAGGACGAAAAGCCCATTTTCTGTCATGAGTTTTTGTCATAGAAGTAGTAGCCCACCACATCTATGATGATACCGGGTTTTGTCACAATTATCGTCATAGAAGTGTCATATGTATGACAGAAAAAAAATTCATTCGGCCCAAAATGTCATGGATGTGTCTTTTTTTGTAGTGGAATCCACAAGTTGAATGCAAAAACACATATCAAGTGAATCAATATGATACCCCATTGTCACCACGAGTATTAATATGCAAGACATATATCAAGTGCTCTCAAATCCGTAAAAGTATTCAATCTGATAACAACGAAATCTAAGATGGAAAAACTCAATTCATCACAACAAGATAGAGAGGGGAAAACACCATATGATCCAACTATAGTAACAAATCCCCTGATACATCAAGATCATGCAATCGAGAACACGAGAGAAATAGAGATTAAACACATAGTAACTGGTACAAACCCTCAGCCCTGAGGGTGGACTACTCCCTCCTCATCATGGTGGCCACCGGGATGATGAAGATGGCCACCGCTGATGATTTCCCCTTCCAGCGGAGTGCCGGAACGGGGTCTAGACTGGTTTTCGATGGCTACAGAGCCTTGCGTTGGCGAACCTTCTGATCTAGGGTTACCCCCAGGGTTTTTGGAATATTTGGGAATTTATAGGGCGAGGAGGCACGGGGTGCAGGAGGCCACCGAGGTGGGTACAACCCACCTGGGCGCACCTGGGCCCCCAGGCGCGCCCTGATGGGTTGTGCCCTCCTCGGGGCACCCCCAGGTGCTACACTGGCCCAATGGATGTGTTCTAGTCCATAAAAAATCCACAAAAAGTTTCACGGTGTTTGGACTCCGTTTGATATTAATTTTCTATGATGTAAAAAACAAGCAAAAAACAACAACTGGCATTGGGCACTCGGTCAATAGGTTAGTCCCAAAAATGATACAAAGCTGCTATAAAATGATATTAAAACATCCAAGAATGATAATATAGCAGCATGAATACTTCATAAATTATAGATACATTAGAGACATATCAGCATCCCCAAGCTTATTTCCTACTCGTCCTCGAGTAGGTAAATGATAAAAGATAATTTATGAAGTGTGAATGCTAGCAAAGTGCACAAGTTTGATGAATGATAATTTCAATCACTTTCCCTAGCATCATAACAACTCTTTATCATAAAACTCATCATGACAAAGTAGCAACCAATTCACATGTTTAGGTTCAAACAATGAATTCTCTTGAAACTCAACAACCTATATTGTTAGTCACCAAACAATTGCAAATCAACCTATTCAACAAAGTCTAAGTAAGAGCTCTACATACTCAACCATCATATAGTCTTCTATGATTGCTAACACTCACTGCACACACATGACCAAAATATTTTAACCGGACACATAGAAATATAGGGGCTTATAATTTCGCCTCCCAACGTATTCACCTCAAGGGTGATCTCAACAATAATAACTCATGCTACCCATATCCAACTGGATATATGTGCCTAGATCTTTCCTCACCACAAGATGCTTGCCAAAAGAGAAAAATAAAAAGGAATAGAGAGAAAAACCTTGACTCTTGCATGAAAGTAAATACATAAAAATAAAAGATAGGCCCTTCGCAGAGGGAAGCAGAGGTTGACATGCACTTTTTGTTTGTATGCTCAACCCCTTAGTGCAAAAGAACATCACATTAGATTGCCCCTTATGATAGCAATCTTTATTATGCAGTCTGTCGCTTTTATTCTTTGCCATCACAAGTTCATACAATGCTCAATTATCTCTTACACTAAATGATCTAACACTTTTAGAAGCAATTTTTATTGCCTTATTGCACCGATGACAACTTACTTGAAGGACCTTACTGTGGACTCTTGAAATTAAGATTTGGGTTTAAGGGTTTTTGGATGCACAAGTAGTATCTCTTCTTGGTGCAGAATTTTTGGCTAGCAAATATGGCGGGAAAGCACCACATGTTGAAGGATCTATGACAATATAACTTCCATCACTACTGCAGGATGCTGCTAAAGGGACACTACGATCAGAGACCCTTCGACGAAACTATGTGTGATGCCATAATCACAAATGATGGTGTAAAAAACTGTCAAAAAGGTGCAAAACGTTTGTGATGGAGGATGCATCAAACACGGTTCAAATTTTAGTTGCGTGTGCGATGCAGGGCATACGGTTCAGCTCAATTAATTTTTTGCGATGAGGAGGAACAAAAGAAACGGGCAGCCATATGAAGGTGTGTGCGATATACAGCATATGGTTCACTCGGATGAACTATTTGTGATTAGGCAACACAAAAAAACGGTTAGCCAGATCAAGGTGTGTGCGATATACGGCATGCGGTTCACTCGGATGAACTGTTTGTGTTGAGAGATGAGAACATAAATGGTTCAACTTAACAAGATGTGTGTGATACACGACAAACAGATCTTTAATCAGAAACGTGTGCGAGACCGATAGCAACACAGACGATTACTGCTAACAAGCCGTATGTGTTGTGAGCAAACGATTGCTGGTATACAATTGTGAGTGATTGATGAAAACATCACCGACGGGTTCCATTGTTTAGTCCGTGTGCGATGTGATTTTCTTTGTCCGCACAACATCTACGCTATGTCTATAGAGCATCAACATATATACTTAAAAAGACGGCATTGCATAACCAAATTAGGCATACAATTACCTAAGTGACTACACACATAACATTTCCACACACCAAAGTAAGCAATTACATGCATACTAAAGTAGGAGAAACGAGGATCTAATCATCTACTTATTGTTGCGACGACGCTTGCCATTGCTCTGCTTCCGGCTGGATCCCTGGCTGTTTTGGGGAAGGAGGCACTTCCTCATGTTAATGATCCGCCTGTACATGTCGTAGCTCGGGTACGCCTCCTTGGCCGCGTACATGTTGTGAGCTTTGTTGAGTTTCTCCATCCAGGTCGAGTGTCAGGAACGCTTGTCCTTGCTACACAAATCCTTCATGTCTCTGTAGTAGGGGTCGATGATGGCCTCGGCGAGGTGAACAAGTGATTCCTTCTCATGCTCCTTACTGCTCCAGATCTTGTATTGGCCCTGAATGTCGATAAGATTCTGGCAGGCGATGCCCGAATTCTTGAGCGCCTTTACATCGTTGGTGATGTCCACCATAGCGAACATGTAGTGGGGGCTGTCAACAAACCTAGCGAAATGATCGCAAGGCCTTGTGGCTAGGCAGTAGTGGTAGACGAGGATGTGGTGGCGCACGGACATCTGGGTGACGGCGACCTTGGGACGAGACCCAGCACGAGTGCGGGTGTACTCGAGGTCAAACCTGACCACCTTGTACTTCTCCTCGGCAAGCAACAACTCCATGATGTGGATGGAGTGCTCCACCCAGACCGGGTCGTTGGTGTACACCACGGAGAGGTCCATGAACCTTCTATGGGTGTCCACCACGGCACGCATGGTGAATTGCTGCTCGTCGTCGACAGCCGCTCGAAGCGCCATTGGAGCCGCGCAGGATACCCTCTATGAATTTCTCATGGTGGGTGTGCTTCTTTCAATGGTGGGGCGTGATTGAAAGGTTGGCCGCTATAATAAATGGGGGCTGGCCGGCCGGCACGTCTTGTCACTGCGTTCATAGCGGAGGATTCCAGTGCATGTTTGAAAATACCGGACCGCGTGCGCAGGCTCGAAGACGCGCCAAATGTATCGACGGTGAACCTGTTCCTGCGCTACCGCGCAGTTTACCGTGCAAGGTTCTCACCCGGCTAGTTTGGCCACGCATCGGCTAGAAGAGGGACAAATCATGGGCATTTATTGGAAAAAAGCTTTGTAAAAATGAAGTGTGTGGAATGACTTAGGTCGTAGGTTTACCCATGGGTGATAGGTCAAAGTTACACAAAAGGGTAATGATGGACACTCGAGTGTGATAATTAATTTTGCGTTCTATAGGGCAGACGATGGAAGAAACCAACTGTGTGCAATAATGTCGAAGATCACAATCGATTTAGCTATATAGATCATGTGCTGTGAGATCGACAAGGTAAACAGATTCGAGAATGGCTAATAAAATATAAGACCATTGCACATTAAGGTCAAAATAGTGCTACCAATATACGAGTCTCATACGATGCCATTTTAACGATTGTACAACAAAAGCTCGAAATATTACAAGGTTAAAATTCCACAGTTATATGGCTCAAATTCGAAGATTACAAGGTTCAAACTGATATTAGAAATGCAATTCAGCTCATCAGCTGCAAATGCTCGCGCTGATCCGCTGAACATGGATACCAAAGAGGTTCAAACTAATATTACCACTTATAAATCTGGTTTCGAAACCTCACAATTTTTGAAAAGGGGTCAGCCACTGAGGAATCATGTATGGGGTTGACACGATGACTTCCGATTACTCTGTCATATGAAGTTCCAAAATGAAATTTAGCATTTTTTGGAGCCTATTCCATTCTGCCGCAGGCGCCGGCGCTGATCAACAAACCATTCATTTTTGCAAAATAAATGTAGGGAAAACCTCATTTCCTTCATCACCCTTGCTCTAAGAACAAAGAACCTGGTGAATATAATCTCCGATAAGGTCCCTCGGTAGGAGTTCAAAGTAATTTCTGAGAGATGCAGATCTAGGCATTCGACGTGATTGTTATATTGTAGCGCATTATCCACCACTGGGCCTAATCTTATCTGCAAAAGAAGAAAACGTGTTAGTGCCTACATGCAGTTTTGAACATTACTACAGGCCTATTTGGTTTGTAGGATTTGTAGAATGCACTAGCATGCCATCTTCGATCTGACATGATTAACATGGGCATTTGATTACATTCTAGAAAAATGTATCCTTCTTCACAACTGGTTGGAGTGGATGAAAAGTTTCCTAATAAACCTAGTACAGATGAATCCAAAGGAGAAATGCTTATTGATTGTAACCACATGGATCAAGCAACCAATATGGGGGGGGTGGAACATGTATGTACTTAAATCCTCCAAAAGAATCCTTCAGAAATCGTAGTACATTGTCATTGTAAACTTGGAAAAAGGTGTCACAAATTGAACTCCCTTATGCTTAACATTTAACAGGAAAGGAACATCACCTCGATATATAGCTTCTCCAGGCACATAAAGCATCTCAGGAAACTAACAACTTGCTCCAGGTTGGGGCCGATAGATTCTAGTGCCAAGACCTTCACTGTGCCCTGTTTCGGGGTCAAGCTTACCGGAATCATTTCCTGAATGACAGTCGAACAAACATCTTCAAAATTAGAAATAATGTTAACATGTAGAAGGAGAGGTAGAAGGCGGCTGTTGTACCTGAACGGGTGTGGATCCAATAACAAGTTCAGAGTATTTGTCAGACGAGTAGCCCACCACTGTCAATTTCGATGCAGAAATGACATTGATTCTTTTTGGACTGAGGGAGTCCAGGATTTTGGGGTCCTCGGGCGTCCGGGCTATGTGATATGGGTCGGACTAATGGGTCGTGGAGATACAAGACGAAAGACTTTCCCCCATGTCCGGATGAGACTCTCCTTGGCGTGGAAGGCAAGCTTGGCATACGGATATGAAGATTCCTTTTCTGTAAACCGACTCTATACAAACGCTAGTCCCCTCCGGTGTCTCTATAAAACGGAGGGTTTAATCCGTAGAGACAATCATAATCATACAGGCTAGACATCTAGGGTTTAGTCATTACGATCTCGTGGTAGATCAACTCTTGTAATCCCTATACTCATCAAAGTCAATCAAGCAGGAAGTAGGGTATTACCTCCATCAAGAGGGCATGGACCTGGGTAAAGCATCGTGTCCCCTACCTCCTGTTACCTTCAATCCTTAGACGCACAGTTCGGGACCCCCTACCCGAGATCTACCAGTTTTGACCGACATTGGTGCTTTCATTGAGAGTTCCACTGTGCCGCCATCAAAAGGCTCGATGGCTCCATCAATCATGTACAACAACACTGCCGCAGGAGATTTTCTCCCCAGCCAGATCTTTGTATTCGGCGGCTTCGCACTGCGGGCCGACTCGGTTGGCCATCTAGAGAAGATCAACAGCTACGCCCCTGGTCACCAGATTAGTTTTGGAAATGTGAACTATGTCGCTGATATCCGAGGAGACTTGATCTTCCAAGGGTCAACGGCATCAACCACCGCTCCTGCTGTAGATCTGGAGCGCATCACCAGGTCCGAAGACGGGAGCTTAGATCCCGCCATACTCTTTGCAGCTATGGAGCTCAATACTAGAGATCCGGAGAGAATATCGCCACCAGCAGTCATCACAAAGTCGAGCTCTCCTCCAGACATTAGTTCCAAACCCTCGAAGTCCGCGTCATGCGAGTTCGACTACGGAACTTCGGTCCCCATCCAAACCTCGCCCTTAAACGAGGCATTGGACCTAATGCGACCTCTCATCATCACAGAGGAACCGCTTTTGAATCACGCCCAACCCGGACAAGGGGCTGGAAATAGGGAATTTTACTTCCCACCCACCACCCACTTCATAGCCACTATCGAGGATTTAACCGACATGCTTGATAACGCCTACGAAGACATCGACGGTATGGACGACGATGCCGAAGAGGAGCAGGCCCAAAACTCGCCGGTCACCGGACATTGGATGGCCACCTCCTCGAACGACGTATACATGGTGGATACTCCGAAAGATGGCAACAGCGATGATGAGAAAAACCCAGTCGAGGACGAACCTCCTGAGATACCGCCGAAGCATCGACGTCAGTAGCGCCGCTCTAAATCGCGGCGCGGAAAGGACAACAATACCGGCACTGGAAACAATGATACTCCGGAGAATGCCAAAGCCCAAGAAGACCCAACAAAGAGTTACCAACATCCGAACATGATGATTGGGAGGACGGGCAAGTCGACCCTAACGAACAAACAGGGAACAACAACTCGGAGGACATCAACTATTTCCCACTCTCCAAGGACGATGTAAGCCTAGGCGATGAAGATTTTGCCGTGCCAGAGGAACCCCTCGAACAAGAGCGCTTCCAGCGCCAGCTAATAGCTACGGCTAGAAGCCTAAAAAACATACTACAACAACATCATGCTGACCAAGATCTGCTCAACGACAGATGGACTAATGTCCTGGCGGGCGAAGAGTACGGACTCGAACACCCAACAAAGAGTTACCCGAAGCATAAATTGCTATCCCAATTGGACGACGAGGCACTGGAGCCCGTACCACCCGCATGTAATACGGCTGCCAGACCCAATCAACTACCACGTGGCCAGGGAAGAACGACAACTCAAGCCGAACACCATCCCGCTCTACCTCGCCGTAAAAGCAGAGAAACAATAGCTCGAGGATACACATATGACCTACGAAAGGACCTGGAAAATAGAGCAGGTCAGACCAGATCAATCTATGGATCGCGGGGGCACGCCCCCGCGCGAGAGGACGGTTACCAATCCCGGCGCGGAAAGTACAACCACGCCCCGGCCGAAAACCGCACATGGACCTCATCCGAACTGCGCCGTGACACGACCCGATATAGGGGTGCCGCACACCCCCTATGCTTCACCGATGAAGTAATGGAGCACCAATTCCCAGAACGGTTCAAACCCATGAACATCAAATCATACGATGGCACAACAGATCCCGTAGTATGGATTGAAGACTTTCTTCGCCACATTCACATGGCTCACGGTGATGATCTACACGCCATCAAATACCTTCCCCTCAAACTTAAGGGACCAACACGGCACTGGCTGAACAGTTTACCAAAAAATTCTAACGGTAGCTGGGAGGACCTAGAGGATGCATTCAGAGACAACTTCCAAGGTACCTATGTTTGGCCCCCAGATGCCGATGACCTTTGCCACATAACCCAGCAACCCAGGGAATCGACCCGACAGCTTTGGACAAGGTTCCTAATCAAAAAGTACCAGATTGTGGATTGTCCGGACGCAGAAGCCCTTGCGGCCTTCAAACATAGCGTCCGAGACGAGTGGCTTGCCCGACACCTCGGCCAAGAAAAGCCAAAGTCCATGGCAGCCCTCACCGCACTTATGACCCGTTTTTGCACGGGATAAGACAGATGGTTGCTTGCGGAAGCAATAGCACCAGCGACCCTGGTACCTCTGAAACCAGGGACAACAATGGCAAGCCACGACGCGACAAGCACAAGCGTCGAAACAATAACGAAGGAGCCCAAGACACGGCGGTCAACGCCAGATTCAGCGGCTCCAAACCCGGTCAACGGAAAAAGCCATTCACGGCAAATAGAGATGGCCCATCCAGTCTAGATGGAATATTGGATCGGCCTTTTCAGATTCATGGCACCCCCGGCAAACCTACCAATCATACCAACAGAAATTGTTGGGTCTTTATGCAGGCAGGCAAACTTAACACCAAACATAAAGGAAAATGATCGCCTAGCGACGATGATGACCAAGAGCCTCGTCAGTCGAACACAGGGGGACAGAAGCAATTTCCCCCTGAGGTAAAAACGGTGAATATGATATATGTCACACATATCCCTAGGAGGGAGCGCAAACGAGCACTGCGGGACGTCTATGCCATAGAGCCAGTCGTGCCCAAATTTAACCCATGGTCAGCGTGTCCGATCACTTTCGATCGAAAGGACCACCCAACCAGTATCTGTTATGGAGGTTTGGCAGCTTTGGTCCTCAATCCAATCATCGGCAAATGCCACCTAATGTAAGTCCTCATGGATGGCGGCAGCAGTCTCAATCTACTTTATCAAGACACTGTCCACAAAATGGGCATTGATCTGTCAAGAATCAAGCCCACAAGAACTACCTTTGAAGGAGTAATACCTGGCAAAGAGGCCCGCTGTACGGGCTCAATCACGCTGGAAGTAGTCTTCGGCTCTCCGGGCAACTTCCGAAGCGAAGACTTGATCATCAACATCGTCCCCTTCCGCAGCGTCTATCACGCACTGCTCGGACGAACCGCTTTTGCCCGCTTCAATGCGGTCCTGCATTACGCCTACTTGAAGCTCAAGATGCCCGGTCCATGTGGCGTAATTACAATCAATGGAAATATGGAGAGCTCCCTCCGTACTAAGGAACATATAGAGGCCATTACGGCCGAAGTACAAAGCGGCCTTATGAAGCCGCACACCTCCTTGGCTATCAGGCCACCAGACTCCTCCATGCAAGACCGGTCAGTTCGACATGCCGGCAGTCCGGCAACTTTAGGGCTGAATTAGCAGCCTACCCTCTGTCGACCGCCACGTACATCCACGGAATTCGTACCACGCGTGCACAATTATGCACTCAAAATACCTTGGGCATTGGCGGAGGCAATATGCGGACAAGCCTATAAAAAGGTTTGGCCTTATACGGCCTTCCCCTTTATTTAATCATCTTTTCTTTTTTTACCACAGGTGCATCAACACCTACTCATTCTTCGAACCCACAAGGACTCTTTCCGAGCCCGATTCTGTATAAATGGCCGAAAACCATTCCTTTAAAGGAATCTTTCTTATTTGGGCGAAACCGGCACAGACATGCGGCAGGAAGGTGAAAACCACAACTTCACTCAAGAACCTGTATAGAAGCTTTTTTCGCCCAGCCCTAGACCCCTGACATGTAAAATGGCCTTGGTGATTGCGATAAATTCTAGTATAAGATTACGTTTTGACGTACCAATCAGATCCCAGTGAAACAAATTCTTATTCGGAACCGTCTTTACTTATAGACTTCATTCCATCTTTACAGTTGTCTCACTCACACACCTCAGCACAAAATTGCCAGGGCTCTATAGGATAACATGTGCGTTGCCAAACAAAAGACCAAACAACTTTATAGCACAATTCGGTGTCCCGAGCTCAGCATTATATGCATCGGCTCCGAATCATGTCTTTGGTCAATAGTTGGGTTGCTCGGCTCCTGTGCTTGCTACCTTAAGTTTTGTCTGATCGGCTAGGGTAGTAAAGGGAGAACTACTCTGATTGTGTTTCTGGTTCGTCCGGTTAATCACCTCAGTAGAGAAAGCAGAAAACTGACTGTCATGATGCGGCGAGAGCTGGTCAGCCACTTGGCGATTCATTACAATCCTTAGAGATTTTTCTGTATTACACGAAGGACCATTTCCCGGTCACATATGTAACGCATCCACATCCGGGTAGCCGCATACATACCAAGGGCTACCTAATAGACCCATTGTCAAACTCCTATAGCTAAGTGAGAGCAATAAAATCGAATAGTCTGATTGCCTGGTTCGCTGCACTGACACCTCCTTCAAGGACCAAGATGTTGGGTTAAGTGTAGTTATGTGCAATTCCGAACACCCCATTAGCATCTACATGGGGGCTGAAGCCGACGACTGGGAACTCTCAGATATAATAAACGGCCGCATTGGAGGATAAAAACTTTTCATCAAGGAATGAATATATTACAAAACACTTAGTTTATAACACAAACCCCTGGACAGTTTGAACTCTTTTATTTGAACACTACGTCCTTAGAGCATTGTCCCTCTATAAGGCGAGCACCTTTTAGCACGTCCTCAAAATAGCGCTCTGGTGTGAGGTGGGACTTGCTTTCGGGAGGACCCTTAACTACCACCTTTTCGGCATTCATTTTCACCCAGTGCATCTTGACATGGGCGAAAGCCATATGTGCTCCTTCTATACAGGACCACCTATTGACGGCGTCAATCCGGGGCAGCGCATCGATAAGGCGCTACACAAGGCCGGAATGGCCTCGGTGGGCCATAACCGGAGTATGACGTCCTTCATGGCTGTGCTGAACATCTTATGCAACTCCACCCATTGTGCCATCTGGTCATTTAGCAAAAGTGGGCGCTCCTGCCCCACAAACTGTGACTAGAAGAGCTTCTCCGTCGCGTACCCCTCCTGGGCCTGGAAGAAGTCGGAGGCATCTGCAACACTCTTCGGCAGATTCGCATACACGTTTGGAGAACTCCATAGTCGATTAAGCAAGGCATACTTCAGGTCCCCAAATTTAGCCTGTAAAAGGAAGGGCTTACCAGCCGCTGTTTGTCCAGCTTGATGGATCTCCTCGCGTGTTGCGCGGGCTTCGGACCGCGCCTCCGAAGTATCGTGAAGGGCTTGGGCGAGTTCGGTCCCCTTCACCTTGTTTTCCGTTTCCAGGGACTCACACTTCGTGCCGGTCTCCTTGAGCTTTTGCTCCATCTCGGTCACCCGTTCCTCAAAACGGTGCCAAGCGACCTGTTCGGCGTTAAGCCCACAGTCGCCTTGTCAGCAGCTGCCTGGCTTACCCTTGCCTGTTCCTTGGCTTGAGCAAGCTCACTCCTAAGGGTCTCCACCGCGGCGGCACGTCTGTACAACCATGCATAGTAAATCTCTTCAACTTCCACAAAAGCACATAAATAAACAGGCATACAGCAAGATGTATCTTATACCTTGCTCCTGGTCGAGCCGCATGTTAACAAGGACTAGATCCTCATCGGCTGTTTCCAGTTTTCGTTTGAGTTCGGAAATCTCCGCTGACTGGGCAGTCGCCGCTAACAGAGAGGCCTGTTTTCAAATAAAATAGCATGTTACCACATGACAACTGATTATTGATCCTCTACTCGCTTTTCTTTCAAAACGCCGAACGGAGTCTCAGCGGCTACATCTACATACATGCATATTTCTCGTAAAAAAAGATCAAAAAACATTACATTGCGTACCTCGAAGCCTGCTAGCAGGCAGGAGAAGGCTTCATTCAGCCCGCTCTTGGCGGACTGAATCTTCTCAGACACTGCACCCATCAGGATACGGTGCTCGTCTAGGACGGATGCACTTTGCAAATCGTCCGTCGTGGTATTCGGCACCTCTGGATTAACAGCGGCCGCAACTCCCTTTTCTCCTACAGGGGTCGGTCCCTAGACTTCGGGGCCGTATTGGTCTCCGGCGCAGTACGCGGATGGGGGTCGGATCGACTGCGGCTCCGGTTGCCGGTCTTCATGAGGGCCGTACCCCCCAGTCCTCCGGCAGCCGAGGTATCACCTTTTGGTGCCGTTAAATCACCCCCCCCCCCCCGCGTCTCTTCATGAGGGCCTATGCGATGACACCTCGGTGTCATCCGCCTTCTGCGGTGGGGAAGCTAATGGAGGTGACTCGCTCTCCATCATCTCCGATGGAAGGTCCCCCGAGGATGAGGATAGTTGGGGGAGACTACAGGCCAGACTAGAAAATATAGAACCTAGAGTTATCATCACAGTTCATAAAGAATTTGACAATATGTGAGACATCCTGATCAACTTACGAGTCAGCTTTGGGCTTCGTCCGGCGATGATGCGTCGGGATGGCCTCGGCATCTAATTCCGAGTCATTGGAGAGGATGATCATGTTCCCCTAGGATGCTTCGGCCTCCAGGTCTTCGGAGGCCGCCCTTTTCTTACCCTTGCGAGGAGGATCTTCTACTCCCTCCTCCTCGTCATCACTGTCGCCCTCGTGAGAGGTTTGGGTTCAGCATCTCCGGACATTGCGTCTGAAGCGCCCCCCCCCTCTCTTCTTCTTGTCCTTATTCACCGGCACCTGGTATGGCACCAGGACCATCATTCTCGTTAATAGAGTATTGGCTGGGTTTTTGGGCAGAGGAGCCGAACACCATATCCGCTCCGCCTTGGTTGTCCAGCGCTGAATAAGGAATTCACACTTAGCATGCCCCTTTGATTGAAGGATTTAGGTTATTTTAGGAAACATAACGCTTACTGGAGAATTAGGATGCGCAATCTCGAGTCTGATGTCTTCTGTCTTCCTGGGCCACTTCTTTTCTAGGGCCTTGAAGAGTAACTTCCAGATCCCTTCGTGTGTTATGCCAAAGAAATGTGGCACAGTTCGAGGGCTCTCCGGATTGAATTCCCACATACGGGTCTTCCGGTGTTGGCAGGGGAGGCATCAACGGCAGAGCATCACCTGGATCATGTTGGAGAGATCGGTGCCTTTGTCCATTATGTTCTTGATGCGCTGCTGCGGCACCAGTACCTCATCAGTGGACTCCCAGTCCTGGCCCTTGTTGATCCACGATGCGAGCCGCATGGGTGGACCAGATTTGAATTCGGGAATGGCTGCCCACTTGGTGCCACGGGGTTCGGTAATATAAAACCACTCTTGTTGCCATGCCCTAACGGTTTCCACAAAAGCTCCTGTTGACCACGTGGTATTGGGGAGCTTGCTTATCATTGCACCGCCGCACTCTGCATGCTGCTTGCTGACCACCTTCGGCTTTACATTGAAAACCTTGAGCCAGAGGCCGAAGTGTGGAGGGATGCGCAGGAGTGCTTCACACACGACGATAAATGCCAAGATGTGAAGGGAAGAGTTCGGGGCTAGATCATGGAAATCCAGCCCGTAGTAGAACATAAGACCGCAGATGAAGGGGTGGAGGGGAAAGCCTAGTCCGCGGATGAAGTGGGGGATAAATACCACTCTTTCACCCGGGCCTGGAGAGGGGATGACTTGCTGTAGGGTGGGAAGCCTGTGTGCAATCTCTGCAGTCAAATACCCTGCCACCCGGAGCTCCTTAACGTTCTCCTCTGTGACGGAGGAGGCCATCCATTTGCCTTGGGAGCCAGATCCGGCCATTGCCGAAGAGGTTGGGGGCGAGGAGAAAGATTGATACTCAGGCGCTGGAGCTTGACGATGGGAGTGCTGAGGAAGAAGGCGTGGGGTAAAAAGATGGATCATTATCCTCTTATAAAGCCGTGAATATCAAGTGCCCCCCTCATAGGCCTTAAAACTCACCTATTCCCAAGGGATCATGCAGACGGCACGGTGGGGTCTCCCAAACCCGTATTGATGAGAATCCCGTAATAAGGGGGCACGATCTTTTCTTTGACAAGACGTGTCGTCGGTGGTTGTGTCTCGAAAGGCGAAACAGGAGGCCAAAAAACGGTTTGAAATGATAAAATGGCCGGACGTAATGTCTCACCAGTGAAATCTTCAGAAGATAGAACTTATCTGTATTCTGCCCTTGTGATTCAGAGGTATGACTGTTGTACAGAGCCAGATATAGTACTGACGGTCAACTACTTTGAAATATTCAGAGGGGGAACCCGCCTTGCAATACCGAAGACAACCTGCATGCCGGACACATCGTCATTGAAGACTGGTTCAGGGGCTACTGAGGGAGTCCAGGATTATGGGGTATGTGATATGGACTGGACTAATGGGTCGTGGAGATACAAGACGGAAGACTTTCCCCCGTGTCCGGATGGGACACTCCTTGGCGTGGAAGGCAAGCTTGGCGTACGGATATGAAAATTCCTTTTCTGTAAACCGACTCTGTACAAACCCTAGTCCCCTCCGGTGTCTATATAAACCGGAGGGTTTAATATGTAGAGACAATCATAATCATACAGGCTAGACATCTAGGGTTTAGCCATTACGATCTCGTGGTAGATCAAGTCTTGTAACCCCTATACTCATCAAAGTCAATCAAGCAGGAAGTAGGGATTTACCTCCATCAAGAGGGCCCGAACCTGGGTAAAACATCATGCCCCCTGCCTCCTGTTACCTTCGATCCTTAGATGCACAGTTCGGGACCCCCTACCCGATATCTTCCGGTTTTGACACCGACATGGACATTCTTGATCAACTACAAGTAATCTCTCAAGTGCAGGTGTGTCCTCAATGACCATACCATGGTACACATCTTGTGATGTCTTCCTGCCGCACCAGCAACACACATAAATAGTCCAGAGAATCGGGGAGGTGATGTGGAAGGTACTCAACCCATTGATCGCCTAAAGACGAAGGTACTCAAGTGCAATACAACCATGGAGCAAGCACTCCATGTCACCGCTTGAGAGGCAGATGACGACGAGCTCGAGGTACTTCAGTCGTGGTAGAATGCGGACGTTGGCAGCGACCGCATATGCCCATCATCAAAAGTGAGCTTCTCGAGCTGATCTAGGGCGGGGGATCAGAACCAGTCGTCAAGCTTGGCTCAGTCCTTGCCGTTGGAACTGAACTTGCCCATTCTAAGGCCTCTGGTTGGGCCAAGGTGACTGTCGAGGATCTCGGAGAACGCATCCAAGGTTTTGCGATAACCATGGCAGAGCTCGTGTGTGTCGATGAGGTCAAGAGGGTAGGAGTTCCATAGGGGGCGCCACCGCCAAGAAAGGACGGTTGTCCGCGCCCCATATTTGATTGGGAGGAAGGAGATGTTGACTGTCAACATATCATCGGGGAGGCTGCTGATGAAGTCTAGGACTGCTGGAGTCGCTTGCAGTTCTAGCTCGCCCCGCCTCTGCTTGTTGGCAACCCCATTCTCCACCTCCGGAGTCTCCTTGTCAGCGGCGCTTTCTGATAGAAATGGGAGTACAGGGAATATTTAGTTCAAATAGGGCAATAGAAAAGTGTATTGGTAACTAGAAGTTATTAGGTAGGAATATAGTAAGAAAAGGGAATAACAATTGGTTGCTTAAATACTACACAATTCATTTGACATTGCTGGGTAAGTCAACATGCAGATAGTTGAAAAGAAAACTTACTTCAAGCAAAGTCTGGATGGATGATTTTGTTGGGGAAGTTAGCATATATCTCATGACCAGGCCCTTTTATGTGTAGTGCAATTTTAGTGCCGGCTTTTACTACATAAAACTTAGAAATTTCTTTCCAAAAGCCAGTGCCAAAATAGGAGTCACCACGTTCATCAAGTCTTACAATAGCAATGATTGTAAGTCCATGGTTCGTGTGCAGTATGACATCAGTGCAGTATTGATCTATGTAAAGGGAAAGATTGTGCACTACATAATCTGTTGCATAGCAAGGGATGCGCGGCAGAAAATGGTAGGATTGTTAAACAAAATATGGTAACATGTAAATATGGTCCCAAATTGAAAGAACTGTACAGCAGTTGAAATTGAAGGACAAAAATCTATAATTAAATAGATAAGGTAAACATGATGTCATGGAAATATGAAAGTAATTGAAAGAACAATACATCATCAATTTGCCTAATATAGAAAGAAGAGGGAAAGAATCCCCTTTGACATATATGGTGCATGTGGCACCTTTTTTCCAAATGTAGCAATATTTAGAATATGTTCAGGAAAGTAGGCCATGCCAACCGATTTAGGGTGAGATTGAACATACCGCGCACGTCCTCAAGTGATTTGGTATGGTGAGATGGAATCTCTGGCGGAGGTCGCAAAGTCCTGATGTGTCGGTGCACTGTACATTCTATGAATGAAAGAAAACCCTCAAATCAGCTCGAATAAAAATGAATTCACGACAATTTCCGCCGGGTGATTAAAAGAGGTAGATGAACTGGGATCGGATAAGCGATGAGATAATATCTCATTAAATCAGTTACCTTGTCGTCCATTAGAAAGAACCCTCGGTATGGCAGATTCCCCAATCGAGTGGAGCTGGGTTGACCGCGAGCAGCATCGAGAAAGTCGATGGTGATAGGCGGTGGCAAGAGGAAGTGGCGAAATGCGGTGGGCTTTGCCAGCATCCTCGCGGCGGCGGCAGGCGGCGAGCTAAGTGTTTACCGCCGCGATAGGCGGTGCCATGGCATAGACACAGAGGAGCTTGTGCAGGTGTGAATGGGGACCGGACGGGGTGGCGGGCGGGGTGAGGGTTTTTTTGACGTGGGGATGGTGAGGGTTTTCTTTTTTCTTTTTTGAATTGGGTGGTGAGGGTTTTCTGTCCCAAAAAGAATTTTGGAGGCAACGGTTTGCTAGAGCGAACCGTGTGTGATTGACGCAATAGGCAAAATGAAAGTCATTGCGCACGGTTCCAATTTTAGGAACCGTGTGTGATTGATGTACTACCTCCGTCCTGGTTTATTGGTCCCTCTTTGTAATTTTTACCAAATTTTGACCAAATATTTAACTAAGAAATGTTTATGCATGTCACCAAAAATTAAATCAATGAACACTATGCTCAAATACCCATCCAACGATACAGTTTTTGCTGACCTGCACTAACATTTTGTCAGTTAAACCTTTGGTCAAAATTCAACACAAATTACAAAGGGGACCAATAAACCAAGACGGAGGTAGAATCCATCAACCAAACTGGTTGCATCCATATCCCACGGTTATACATAAGTAAACATAGATTAAACATGCTCAGACATAGATAATAAGCGTACACAAACATACATAAGCATATTTCAACCATAAAGTACATAGTTCTACCGTTAGTAAGCATACTCAAGCGTAAATAGTTCGATCTATCCCACATCTCATCTCACATGCCGGCACAATCCTAAGGCTTCTCCAGGAACTCGGCGTATGCATCGTGTGCCACCCAGCGAGAATAATTCTGCTTGAAGGAGCCAACGACCCATCCTCTTGCATGCGCCGGAACACTTAGACACGAGTCATGAAGCTTGTGGTTGCAAAATTGGCATTGATAGCCGCCGTTCTAGGTCCTAATACGCATGTTATGTATTCACACATAAAGCTCCCTCAGGATTTGCCTCTTCTACCTCCTCTGGCCATCTTCATCCTCGCTGTCCACATCGTCAGACAGCACCTATACAAATAGTAAAAAAATTGGCATCAAATCAATGATTACATGTTGTAAAATAGGATTAGGAATTTATGGCTATTTATTTATACATAGCCAAATATTATGGTTCGATTTTTAAGCATAGTCGTCTAAGTACATACCAATCTTGAAGAAAATAATGGCACAAACATATGTAGGTCATTCAAAAACAATTGTCAAGTCCTGGCTAGGAATTATTAGCACGAACACTAACCCTAGTCGGATTACTAGCAGAAATCATTTGCACAGATGAAAGTACTAATGACTTGTACCATTCAAACAATCAATACACTACACGCATCAAACAAAACTTACTCAGATTTAATGGATCAGGAGAACATAACCATAGGATTTCTATTCCAAAACGGGGGAGGCAGGAGTAACCAGAGAAACCCTATGATCTATTTGACACATAAATGGGTATAGATGACTAACCAGCTGTCTGTCGTCGTCGGAGTCGTCATCGGAGTGGTCGTCGGAGTCATCACCGGGCTCGTCACCAGAGTCGGTGTGGAACTCTGCCTCTGGCTGTGGAAGCTCGATGCCGTCGACGACGTCAGGGTGCAGTGATACCTCACCGGTGGTGACGGCAACCTCTGTCTCCATCTCCACGCCGTGCTCCGGTGCTTTAGCTGCCCCGGTGTCGCCACTCCCTCCGATGGGGTGCTTTGGTGGCATCCTCATACACTGACGGCTTTGAGGACTGAAAGCGGCGTCGAGGATGCAAGCGGAGTGAGAGGATAGAAAGGATGGGGGTGTGGCCGCTCGGGCGCACCATTAATATGGAGTAGTGGGAGTTATGGGAGAGAGGCGGGCGGCGGTCAAACCGATGGCTCGCCTCCTCGATGAGCCTACGCACCGGACTACTGGCACGCCTACCAAAGTTTCACACAACTACTCGCATGCCTCCCTGTGACACTGTGGAGCAAGCACGCCTCCGTCAATTCACACACCTGCACGCACGCCTCCCCGTCTACCTGCACGGCGGACTACTCGCATGCGTCCCGTCAACTCACGCCTGCTCACACGGCACACGGGTCGCGTGGCGGCACGTATATTGTTTTTCTATTTGGATGATTAATGCCGCCGCTTTATTGGTTAACCGAAGCATGGCACGTATCCATTCTTGGTCTAACGCTCACGGTTCGAATAAATAATCCATTTGAGATATTGGTTCCCGATTATTAATAATCTCCTGTTTGTAATTAGATAAAGATTACATCAAAACTGGTCTCAAATTTGACAAAAAAAAGTACAATGCCACTTTGTATTGGTGTCCGTATGACAACACGATAAGTTTCATGAACTTCAAATAAGTTTTGGATGTACTAGAATTTAACAATCAAGATTCTCAATGGTTGAAATTTGTCGCACGGGGAGTAAACATGCACCCAGTGAGACACATGTGTTTTCGCAATACATTTAGGTGCACTGTCACGTGTGCACATAGCTCAAATTTGATTTTTGCACATTATACCGGAGAAAATCAATCAATTAATGTACTAAAACGTCTTAATGATCTTTCTGATTTTTTGAAATTAAAACGTCCCTCCTTTGGTAACATATGTTCACCGCGGTATAACTAATTTCACATGGATCGTAGTTGTGGTGGATTCGCGGTGTGTGTGTGTGTGGGTGTGTGCATCTGGGGGTGGCGGGTGGCTCACTGTACAATACGAGTTGTGAGCCACCGTGTGGGTTGGCTGTTTTGTTAAGCAGGCCGGTGCCACATCAGAGTCATGAAATCGTTATTTAAAACATTACACAACACTTTCATACATACATGGTTTGGCCTCATGTAGTTGAGGGTTGTCCTACATGACACTCATAGTTGCGTGTGATGCATTCTGTGGGCCCGCGAGGTCATCGTCCATCACTTTGACGAACAGCCGACAGTGAGGTTAATTTGACCAGCAAGGTAGAATCTTTTTTATTTGTGTTATGGTGGTATATAGTACGCGTCGAAGAGGTGGGAGGGGACTAGCATATATACTATACGTACACGTCCGTGAACAAGTACACCTCACTCAGTGTCGGGACTTTTTGGTTTCCGAGGCACGTGCCACATCAAAATTGTGAAATTGGCTATTCAAACATCACACAACACCTCATTGGGCCATATGCATGCACACGATGGTTATCCTAGCTAGGACACTCACATGTGACGCTTCCATCTATGGGCCCACAAGGCCATCGTCGATGCATGCATGCATCACTTTGACCTACATCGGGAGAGGTTAATTAATTTTACCATCGATGAGGATTCTTTTGGGTTGTACATATTATGGCAGGAGCATATAGTATGCGATGAAGAGGAGGCAAGGGGACCATCATATGTAGTATGCTTCATGAATCTCGCTCTGTGTGGGTGCATGATCTACGGTTTTTGAGGCATGTGGCACATCAAAGTTGTGCATTTTAGGTATTCAACATATAAATGTTTGGCCCACATGCAAAGCGGTGGTGGTTGTCCTCTCGCACCCACTTAAGCGGTCATTAGCGATATCGATGCTTTTCATCTGTGGGCCCGTTTGGTCCATCACTACTTTTTGCCTGACAACAAGAGAGGTTAATTTGACTTAGGAGGGGATTATTATTTTTTTCTTGTAATACGGTATATATATATAGGTCATGCTCTGGGATGACATGCATGATACAGTTTGAGCCCACACACATGCATGTGTACGCATGAATCCCTCCCATCGAGTCAAAGTGGCTAGTACAATGACACGTCATGAACCGATCTCGCTCTGTGTGGGGAGCTAGTGTATGATTTTTGACGCACGCGCCACATCAATGTTGTGAATTGGTATTCAAACATGCATGCATGCATCACCTCCATACAAATGCATGTAGTGGTTGCCTTTGAATGGTACACCCCCTCACGTGGTTATCGGCGACAAGCCTATATATTCGTGGGCCCGCATGGACATCCATGATCACCTTGACCAACAACAAGATAGGTTACCATGGCAGATTCTTCATTTGGTTTGTGTTATCGTAGTATAGGTCATGGTGAGATTCAGACCTTAAGTTTGGGCGCATATACTATGCATGCATGCATGAATCCCTGTCGTTGGCTTGAAGTGTGGTGTAACATACATATGCATCGTCAACCTAACCCTCACCCAATGTGGGGATTTCTAGTTCGAAATCATGGTGCCACATCAAAGTTGTTCCCTTGTTACTAAAAAACACACCTCTCCATACATATGTTTGGGCCACACGCATGCAATGGTTGTCTTCGGGGACTAGCTACTTGCGTGATTATTGGCGAGCTAGCCCATCTTCGGGGTCGCATGGACGGCCATCACTTTGACCAACAATAAGAGAGAGTTTGTATGACCAAGGTGGATTATTCTGGGTCCATTTTATGATCCATCTTGGTGAGATATGCCTCTCTGGCCCGCTGACTTAAAGTGTGTGTGGGGGGGGGGGGCATTGCTACTTTGCACTTTGCTAGGTGAATCTCGGTTGGGGGGGGCATGCATTCATAGCTTAGGATTCCCTTCATAGCGACCCGAGGGGGGCTGCTAGCTACTTCGCACTTTGCTAGGTGAACCTCGGTTGTAGGGGCATGCATTCATAGCTTAGGATTCCCTTCGTGCCGACACGAGGGAGGGGGGCTGCTAGCTACTTCGCACTTTGGTAGGTGAACCTCGGTTGGGGGGGCATGCATTCATAACTTACGATTCCCTTCGTGCTGACACAAGGGAGGGGGGCTGCTAGCTACTTCGCACTTTGCTAGGGTGAACCTTGGTTTTGGGGGCATGCATTCATAGCTTAGGATTCCCTTCGTGCCGACACGAGGGAGGGGGGCTGCTAGCTACTTCACACTTTGCTAGGTGAACCTCGGTTGGGGGGCATACATTCATAGCTTAGGATTCCCTTCGTGCCGACACGAGGGAGGAGGGGGATGCTAGCTACTTCGCACTTTGCCAGGTGAACCTCGTTTGGGGGGGGAGTGGGCATGCATTCGTAGCTTAGGATTCCCTTCGTGCCGACACGAGGGGGTGGGGACAAGCAATACCATGTGCTTTGCGAGATAGGTGCCACATCGAAGTTGCATTTGGTATTTGAAAATCAAACCACCCTTTTCATACATAAATTTGGTCCACATACAAGTGTGTTCGTGTTCTGACCCTCTTCCGCATCATTTTTCCCCAAATTTATGAACATTAGACAAGTCGGATGAGCAATAGACAGGTTCACTCAAACTAACAGTGTGCCACGATGGTGCCCCTGTCACGCACATATCCACATAGTACATTGGGCTCCACGAGGCTCCCCCTCTCAAAAATATCTGCCCGCCTCGAGGATTTTTCTGTATCATAACACACGGTTGTTATCTCCGGACCGTGTGTGATGTATCTTGTTTCCAATCCCACCTGCATCCCTAGAAAATATCTGCCCGCCTCGAGGGTTTTTTTGTTTCATAACACACGGTTGTTATCTCTGGACCGTGTGTGATGCACTATCATCAAAATTTTCAATAGCCCCAGCATTTCACTCCTGCGTTTGACTCCCATGTAGTAAAATTTTTAGTACCCGCGTCATTTCCTCAAACACCCCCCGCCCCCCTCCACACACACACACACCAAAACCTCCTTGGGCATGCACGCACACACACACCCCTCCCTCGCTTGAAACCCTAGCAAGGTTCCCGCCACCACTGTTGCCGTCGCCGCAAGGCCTCCATTATCAACATCTGCTGGTTTGCCCATGCAGCTTACCCACCAATCTCCATACCCAGGCCGCCCTGAGTTTCTTAGATGATGCCTGCCAAATACCCCCTTTCCCATAGATCCCCAATCCCATCCCCCACTCTAGACCGTCGCAACCTAAGCCCGGCTACGCTTCTCGTGGAGCTTGAGGAGCGACTGGCCCAAAAGAGGTGTATCGCGGTCTCTTCGCCCGACGTCGCCGAGGAAGCTGACGACCATTACTGACGGCGGGCACTCAAGCAGCGGGATAGAGTATGCGGGCATGTCTCGGCCGCCGGCTACGACATCGAGGTCAGTGACAGCGACGGCCTGAGGCGGGCTATGTTACTGGTTAAGTGGCCCACCCCCAACCCCTCGGGTTCAACCACCGTCGATCTCATCCATGGCCCCACCGCTGATCTCCTCTGGCTCGCTGTCAACAATCTTCCATCCTACATCGCCATTGAGCCCCTTTTGTCATTTTTGAAGGACACATTCTGCGACGCTGGCTTGGGATCCACAGCTTCCAAGTCAGACATCATCGACAGCGACCACGAGGAGGTCACCCTCTCCGGCTCTTCCAAGGGGAAAGAGCCCATCTTCTCTTCCAAGGGGAAAGCGCCCGTCTGCGACAGTAGGGAGGGCACCCTACAGTCGTGCTCTTCCAAGGGTCCATGCTCTTCCCATGGGAACGAGCCCATTTGTGACAAGTGAGGAAACCCATGATTTGTTTTGTTGTGCCTCTTCATAGGGGGAAACCCATGATTTGTTTTGTCGAGTCCCTTTTGTAGTGTAGTGAGAATATGTCCAGTTTTAATTGCTATATCTGGTTGTTTGCAGTATGCCTTGTTTATTTTAGTTGTTCACAATGTGATGCTCCATATGTGTAATTATTTACTGTGCAGTACATTTCATCAATCCAGTTTTAAACATACTAAGAGGAATGCATACATTTGCTTGTTGTTAAGCCTGTTATAGCTAGCATATGCATCTTTTAAAGTTTTTTGATTGTTTGGTTGTTTGTAGTTAGCATATGTCCAGTTTCAAATGCTATCTTTGGTTGTTCATAGTATGCCTTGTTTATTCCAGTTATTCACAACGTGATGTTCTATATGTGCAAGTATGAACTGTGTAGTTCAATTTCATCAGTACCAGTTTCAACAATACCACTATGAATGACTACATTTGGTTGCTGCATCTTGTAGTTAACAGGCCTTTCCATTTTTATTTAACAATAACCAGTGTACTTAGACCGGCACAATATCAGTTGGAATGACTATGTTTGCTTGTTGTTAAATGTTAGGCCTGTTGAAGTTAACACACCTTTCCACTTGTTTTGCTTTACTAGCATGCTTAAACCTGCACATTGAAGCTATCTTTTGGAGATTATTTTGTTTGCCATGGATAATTTTGGTTGATGTTTAGCCTGTTGTGCTTAACATGCTTCTCGATGTACCAACATAGGATAATTTTGGGAACGACTGTTGTTTTCCGTCGAGGTTAGTTTCATCCCATGGCTTATATATGCTCACAGTTTAGGATATCGGTAGCTGGTACCATATAGGCCGGGGGCTGATAAGGGACTAATCGGTGAATCGGACTTTTAATTGAAATGTTTGCAACCCTTTATCTATAGGTTAACTAGGGCCATATGTAATAAATCTGAGGCTACATAGCAACATGCAATCCTAGGCTACATAGCAACAAGGAAGAGTGTTACATTAATGTTCTAATGATGTCTAGATATATGTAGAAGAGCCGAAACAACAACAACACAGCCCTTTTTGGATACTGAACTTAGCTAGAGGTTAGAATTAGTTTCTAGCTCATGACTAACCCTGAACTAACTCCATCCAAAGAGTTGTTTGGATGACAGGGTTAAATTTGATAAATGCACTAGGAGAACTAGCCCCAATTAGAACTTTTTGGGTTGGATAGTTTTTTTGGGTGGGTTATAGATGCAACTAGCTCAAACTAGCCCTCATATTTAGATATACTTTAGGGCTATTTGAGCCCGAACTAGCTCAAACTAACTGTAACCCATGGATACAACGGTAGTTAATCAACCGATAATTTGTAAGAATGCACTAAACTCCTTCCGGCTCATAATATAAGATGTTAATTCATCTAATATGAGAGTATATTGGATGTTATAAGATACTTCCTCCGTTCCTAAATATTTGTCTTTTTAGAAATTTCAAATGGACTACCACATACGGATGTATATAGACGTATTTTAGAGTGTAGACTCACTCATTTTGCTGCGTATGTAGCCACTTGTTGGAATCTCTAGAAAGACAAATATTTAGGAACGGAGAGAGTATTATAAAAGAGTGTTGTACTACATCATTGTGCAATTGCTATTTAGCTTCTAATATTAACTTGGTGCTTTTAGGTACATATGTCACTGGTGCGCGTCGGTCCTAAATAAACAGTTTAAAACCCCTTTCCGCGACGGCATCTGGAACCGTCGCCAAGTGAGTGTGGGCGATAGGGGGGTCCTTCCCACATGACCCTGAAACTGTCGGGGATATTCCCTCCTTGCACACATGCTCCGCAAAATGAGGTCGTGTGCGACCGGCGAGCGACCAAATATGGTTATACGTATAGTAGTGCTCAAGAAAATACAATTATACATGTGAAATATGGAAATACGTACACCGGTACATATAAAATGAGGTCGTGTGCGACCGGCGAGCACTCAAATATGGAAATACGTACAGTAGAGCTAAAAAAATACAATTATACGACAAAATTGTTTCTGGTTGCAAGTACACACACACAGTCAGTCCCGCCTAAATGTTTCTGTTCATATGCACATCCCACACAGTCGCTCCAAGGAAAACGTTTCCGTTCATTGGTACATCACACAAATTTTTTCCTATTAAATCAATTGCGTTATTGAATGTAGCACACATGATCCGTAGAAGAAACTGTGTGGCAAAGGCTGTCCATGACACATAGTTTTTATGTGCTAAACGTTTGCACAAGGTGGCCTAACGCAAACAGTTTTCAAGAGAAAGTCATGTGTGATTGTTCATTGATCCAACACGGCTTATTCCTAGAAACTGTGTGTGTTGCGTGAGGTTATCGCCCACGGTATTTTTTCAACAACCATTTGCAATAGCAAAAACCAATTAGCAGGCACCATTAGCAAGCTAATTGCCCTATTATTAATAATCCATTTATTAATCTAATTGACATTCATATTAAGCACACAATATATTTCACTTCCATATTAATGAAGCAGAATTTCATAATTGAAATACATCAGAGTACAACATAATATAGCTTCAGCACTCAACTACCCCATTACACAACTGCACTAGCACCAAGTTCCACATGCAACATGTAGAACCTTTCGAAATTAGCATCATAGATGGTATATAGACAGATGCATCTCATCTGGAAAACTGCTGAAGCGGAAGGCGAATATTGAGCCTTCATTCATGTTGAAGGTCTTTGCAACTTTAGGCCAGTGCCTGTGGATGATTGACCGTTCGTCCTTCGACCTCTTCAGGAACACTTCAATATTGAACCGTGGGTGTTGTATGAAAACCTTCGTCGCCTCTTGACCATAGAGGTGGTTTGAGAGGTAATCATCAGAGAACTGCTTTGGAAAGGCCTGAAAACAAGGATGTGCATAAATATCTTCTCTATATTGGAAATGGGGCAAAGGAATAAAAAAGTCAAGGTATAATAGTTAGTACCATCTTGTAGTGAACTGATGTCTTCTTCATTGTGCAGACAAAGATCTTGTTGTTTTTTGTCGCTAATTTATTTATCCTAACAATCTTTCTGAGTTTCTTGATTTGATTGATATTCATGGACAACTCATTTCCCCATATGCAAAAAGGGGCGAACAGTGGGTCAAAACCTCTTAGACAACGGACCATGCACGTGCTAACCTCGATTGTAAACCTCAGTGCTTCCCATTGTTTCCCTGCAACACAGATAAGGTAGTTAGTCATCAGGTTAAGTAAGGGTTCGCATGCTATCAGTAAAATATGTTGATGAAAAATAAGCACATTGCAGATTCATCAGATTAATTGAAGCCACACGGAAAACCCATTTACCCAAACCAAGCATGATTAAGAACTAGGAAATATAGCACTTGTATTTGTTTATCATGTATTAAGTGCAGCCAGATTCGATTTATTCCTCACATGCACAACAATACAAAATTCTACCCATGACAATTGGACATCACATTGCAGAATTGAACCAAGAAGTCAACTAGACACCACAACAAATGAACCAAACATTAACTGAGCGCCACGTTGCACAATATAACATTGAACCAAGCAGTTAATTAAACACCACAACAAATGAACCAAACATTAACTGAGCACCACATTGCACAATATAATACTCCTAATAGAAGATCAAAGAGTTAACCAAACAGTTAACTACAACCAATTGTAGCAATTGTATTTGTTTCTCATGTATTTACTACATCCATATTCAAATTATTCCTCACATGGTATACAATAGCAGAATGCACCCACAATTTTGTAAAGATAAATTCAATTTATTTCTCACATGGGAGACAATACAAAATTGCAGCCTGAAGAATTGAACATCACATTTGCAGAATTGAACCAAACAGTTAACTGAAGACGACAACTAATTAACAAAACAGTTAATAAGTGAGCACCACACTGCGCGACATATAGAACATATACACTAGAGCAACAGATTGCATGGTGAAATTAGATAGCACAATTCACTAGATTTTGTGAAGGAAAGGTAGGAGCAGCACATGCAACGGGTAAACCGAGCATGCTTAATGGGCATAGCTAGCAATTGGCAAGGTGCTCCTCCAAGATCTGGGGGTCGGCACGAATGGCGGCCATCGCGACCTCATCCACGCGTGCGGCCGTGATTTGCTTCTCCGCTGCCAAATGCTCCTTGAGGTCCTGGCTATACTGCGTGCACCATGGCTTAGGACGGCGCTTATTTGGTGGAGGGGCCGGTGATTTGGGTGGAAGGTGTCGCGATCGCGCCGGCGATCGAGGCATGTGGGATGTGGAAGGAGTAGGAGGATAGGGGTCGGGTGTGGATTACCTGCTTGGATAAAGGAGGCTAAGCAGCGTGAAGGAGGGTCGCCAGCGAGAAGGCGGCGGTGCTGCAAGAAAGGAGTGATGGTTTCAAATTGGAAAGGAAGGCGGAAAGAGGGGAAATGTGGCTTTTGGTAAGGGGGAGGGGCGGAGAGGTAGATATTTCCGCGGAAGCCGAAAATTTGGAATCGCTTCAGCCAAAAAACTGGCGCGCAAAGTGTCATCAGACACGGTCCCTTATTCAGAACTGTGTACGATATGTGGACATCACAAACAATTCAGATAGCTTAACCCGTGTGTGATGAGTTCGAATGTCAAAAGTTTTGGTTCGAATTTCCATGGTTACAGTGGTCATCCACTTCATTGCATAATTTGGGTACATAAAGGAGACTACAGCACACCCACACTTCTTAATCGAGCAAGTTCAGCAATTAAACAAAGCTACCTACCTAAACATTACTCTAACAAATTAAATACCGATGCTCTTAATTAAACAAAACAAAGAGTACTACTACGGCTCATGCTCGTCAATATCTGCCGCCGCCTCCATGTCCAGCTCCTGGCCGACAGTCTCCTAGGGAAGGGGCTCCATGGCATCCATCGCACCATACTCGGCAAGCATCTCGCCATCCGCATCCGCCATCTCTTCAGAAAAGGGCGCCACGAACTGGGCGTGGGCGGACGCGATCTGGGCTTGGACAGGCTCCGTCATTGCAAGGTATGCGGCGGAGGAACGGACGGCTGCTCGAACGCTCTCGGCGATTGCCAACTCTTAGGCCATGGGTTGCCGACCGTTGTCGGAGAAGCTTCGTTCGATTTGTGCAGTCACCGCCAGGAGCTGGGCGTGGGCGGCATCGACATGGTCGTGGGCGGCCTCCAACAAGGCTAAGGCCGCCGCTGCGAAACGGACAGCTGTTGTGCCGCTCTCGCCAGTTGCTATCCCCGAGGCAGATGTTGTTGCCGCCACCTACGAAGCAACAGCGGCCGTTTGGGCTGCCTTTGCCGCCCGGTCGCAAATTGCGGCCGTGCTCATGCACCTTGTTAGCATGCGCATGGCGGCTGCGGCCGCGCTCTCACCGGAGTGGGCCACCGAAGTAGCCCTCACGACATGGGTCCACCTGCCCATCTTTCACTGGCGACGATTGAACAGTGAAATGATATTTGGGGAGCAAGCTAGTGCGCTTGAGACGCAGGTTGTGGACGGTAGCCGACGCACCTTCTCGCGTAAGCCATAGTCGTACAATACACCGCCGGTGCTCCAAGATATTTTGTACTAAATCTCAGATGGTTGCTGATAATAAATTGTGTGCGATCTACTTGATTTTACATCTTGATTTGAATTACATAATGGGGTCACAACGACAATGGACAGTGTTTGAATTGCTAGACCTTTTATCTGGAGTGAACATGCAACTATATGTGTGTCATAAAAGAATTGGAATTATTCAGGGTTCGTTTGAACATTTTATACATTAAATTGGTTTTCTAGCCATTTCAGGTGAACAATTCAAATTTGAACTACATGCACATTCTCCAGTGCATATAAATTGGTTGAAAAATCAAATCTGTGTCCTTGGGTGCATGCTTAGGTCCCACGCAAGAAATTGGAATGAATTTCAAACACCAGGGCACCGTTGATTGCCGGCAAAACATTGAGATGCCTAGTTTTTAAATTCTATTAAAGCCAAAACTCGTCTGGAATTCATGAAACTTGGCATGCTATCATGGAGCGGCATCAACATGCTGTGGTACAAATTTTGTCCCATTTGGGGCAGGTTTGGGTATATGCTTCTCACAAACCGGAGCTTCTCACAAGCATGATGGTTTTCGGTAGGGAACGTCCCACCTTTGTGGATGAAACGATATCCATTGCCTCTTATTGCTTTCAAATTTCTTTCTTGTGTCAACATAGAACAATAGGAGTGTTGTGTGATTTTTTGTGATTTTTCGGGGTTCGTTTGGACATTTTATGCATTAACTGAGTTTTCAATGCACTTTATGTGCATAATTCAAATTTGAACTACATGCACATGCTCCAGTGCATATAAATTGGTTGAAAAATCAAATATGTGTCCTTGGGTGCATGCTTAGGTCCCATGTAAGAAATGGGAATAAATTTCAAACTCCGGGGCATCGTTGATTGCCAGCAAAACATTGACATGCATGGTTTTTAAATTCTAGTAAATCCAAAACTCGTCTGAAATTCATGAAACTTGGCATGCTATCATGGAGCGGCATCAACATCCCGTGGTACAAATTTTGTCCCATTTGGGGCGGGTTTGGGTATATGCTTCTCACAAACTGGAGCTTCTCACACCAAGCATGATGGTTTTCGGTAGGGAACGTCACACCTTTGTGGACAAAACGATATCCATTGCCTCTTATTGCTTTAAATTTTTTTTCTCATGTCAACATAGAACAACAGGAGTGTTGTGTGATTTTTTGTGATTTTTCGGGGTTCATTTGGACATTTTTATGCATTAACTGAGTTTTCAATGCATTTTATGTGCATAATTCAAATTTGAACTACATGCACATGCTCAAGTGCATATAAATTGGTTGAAAACTCAAATCTGTGTCCTTGGGTGCATGCTTAGGTCCCATCAAGAAATGGGAATGAATTTCAAACACCGAGGCACCGTTGATTGCCGGTAAAACATTGAGATGCATGGTTTTTAAATTCTAGTAAATCCAACACTCATTTGAAATTCGTGTAACTTGGCATGCTATCATGGGGCGGCATCAACATGCCGTGGTACAAATTTTGTCCCATTTGGGGCAGGTTTGGGTATATGCTTCTCACAAACCGGAGCTTCTCACAATAAGCATGATGGTTTTCTGTATGGAACGTCCCACCTTTGTGGACGAAACGATATCCATTGCCTCTTATTGCTTTCAAATTTTTTTCTCGTGTCAACATAGAACAACAGGAGTGTTGTGTGATTTTTTGTGATTTTTCGGGGTTCATTTGGACATTTTTATGCATTAACTGAGTTTTCAATGCATTTTATGTGCATAATTCAAATTTGACCTACATGCACATGCTCCAGTACATATAAATTGGTTGAAAAATCAAATATGTGTCCTTGGGTGCATGCTTAGGTCACATGCAAGAAATCGGAATGAATTTCAAACACCGGGGCACCGTTGATTACCAGCAAAACATTGAGATACATGGTTTTGAAATTATAGTAAATGCAAAACTCGTCTGAAATTAATAAAACATGGCATGCTATCATGGAGCGGCATCAACATGTCGTGGTACAAATTGCTAGATGTAAAATACATCAGCCGCTCATCTCTGAACTTAACTATCGAAACTGAACTTAACTGTCGAAACTGAACTTAACTGTCGAAACTGAACTTAACTGTCGAAACTGAATTTTGCTGTCGAAACTGAACACACTAGCAAGGTGAGGCTACACGTCGGTCGACTGACTTTTTCATCTTTGGTCTGTTGATTTTGCAGCCGTTGGATACGAAATCAAGGGCCTGCGGTTCATCTTCAACATCCACCCCCGTGAGCCGCCAGCCACCACCGGCAAAACAGCAGCCCCCCGGCGCCCACGACCGGCGGTGTGCCGCCCCGCCCGCCCCGAAAACACTCCCCACCTCCGGTCCGCCGCCGCCCCAGCCATCCCTCTAGGCCCCCCCGTGCCGAGGTTTTTCTCCGGCGATCCCCACACCACCGCTCCGCCAACGCCCCGCCACCGCCGGCGACCACCGCCCCCATCCTGAACCCTAAGATAGATAGTGGGGTACCTCTCTGGCGAGCCCCCCTCCCCGCTGCGGCTGGTTCTTCCTTCACCCCGGCGAGCCCCCCACCCCCTGAAAATCGACTAACCCAAAAGTCGATTCAGTCGACTAAAGTGTAGCTAAGTCGGAGCAGCATCGCAAGCAAGAGCAAGGGCGAGAGTAGCAGCACAAGCATGAGTAATAGCAAGAGCAGACCAGGCAGGGGACCGAGAGCAAGAGTAGAGCAGCAGCACGAGCGAGAGCTAAAGCAGCGGCACCTCCTACTAATGTGGACGTCGCCGCCGAGGGAGCGACGTCGTGGAGGAAGTGGCCGGCGACGCCGCCGTGGATGGAGCCGCGCCCTGTCGGCTCGGGACCGAGCGCCGGCAGCACCATGAGATCGAATCAAGAAGAAAATGCGGCGATTAGTGTACAACCTCTTTGGTGGCGCCGATTAGGCCGCAGCTTCATCCGAGGAAACGGTGTAGACGGCGGTGTGGCAATGGAGGTGGCGCAAAAGACGAGGGGAACGTCGAGGCAGCTTCTTGGAGGTGGAGGACGGGGTGGCTGAACTGGCGGGACGATGAGATCGACGATGGATCCTCATCCGGTATGGTGGATGAGGCACGTTGAGGTGTTGCTGTGGATGACGTCGTCGGGGAAGAGGCTCCGGTTGGGTGGCGGACGGAGCAGGGTGTGGGGTTTCGTCGCGGGTTTTCGCGGCCTCGGTGTACGAATGGGTGGGCGGATGGGATGGTAGTGGGGAACCATGGCCTAGAGACGCGCTTGTCTGAAATGTGGGGTTAGTTACGAAAGTACCCCCACCGATTTGAGGAGGTTCTTTCGGTGCAGGGTTACCACGAGCATTTCGCGTGTCGGGATTTCACAGGAGGTGGGAGTTTTCACGCGCGTTGTAATTTTGGAATAGCAAGGCGCGGGTTGAGATGGAGGGAGTTGTCGGAGCACAACGAGACAAAGATAGTATATCTTAAATATTTCGGGCTAATAAGGCGCGGGTTGAAGAGGCGGGAGTTTCACAGCACGATAGATAGAGACGCATGAATTTTCGGCATAACAAGGCGCGGCTTGAAATTTTGGAAGAACAAGCTTAACGTGTACCCCAAAAAAAGACAATTTGCACCTCAACACGCACAACACACACACAAACACCATTTAGACTAGAGTAAGGTACACGTGCATTGCACGCATGAGATTTGGCAACCAAATTATGAATAAATACCACATTATAGCATACAAGCTTTGAGTCATATATGCATGATGTAGATGTTCAATTAATTCTTATAGTTCATTTCATTCAAAATCATCTAGTTTTTATAAGAAAGCTAATCTATTTTGAGATTCATGGAATTGTGCGTCGTAAGACATAAAGTAATAACAAATAATGGCAAATCATGTAGAAAAACATTTGGGCAATTCTGATATGGAAGATTCTAGAACAAATAAGAAGTGCTTGTGTGTTTGATGTTTGTGCATTATGCTTAAGTTCAACCATGGAGTCTTCTAGATTATACATGTGGCGAAATCTGGTGGAATCTAGATGATATCCAACGGCCAGTAGTGCTCAAATTTGCCATCTTTGGACCATAGGATTCGCCTCATCCAATGACCATCTTTTAAAGTTAAAGTTACCCGCACACAATATAAAAAAAATATAAAATATAATATATATAGGGGTATAGATATAGATATGTGATGCGAAAGACGCCCATCATGTCCAATTAGAATAGTGTGTCCATGCACGGATGCGACGTGGCCAAATGATGTCTGCCATCGGTATCTCAAATTTAAATCAGTCTGACCTTATTCAATGTGTATACATTACAACATGCTCGTTTCCAAACCACACTGCGCAGATCTCTGTTATATTCATGCATGCATGGGTTTCAAACATCAGGATCTCTTATTCAATTATTTGAATTCAACTTTACATTGATTATGACCTCACCTATTCTTTTACACCCACACAGTAGTCTCTCGTACATGCATGCACACACACTACCAGTCGGCATTATCCATCGCACGCATGCAATCTTTTTCTTTAGGTCGGTCTCCCATGAAGGCACACACCCACACACATCCCCCTCTCCATCATATCGGGCATTCTTTATCTCTCATGCGTGCATGTGCAACGATCGATGTTCCTCTATGTATGTGTGTATATAGCTAGGTCTTTCATAGTTTTCCACACAAACCGATTAATCGATATATCCAGTGAGGTCTCACCCTCTTTCCCACGTCCACATCGATCAATCTATACCTCTCTATATAGGATTAACATATATAGCTAATACACCCACATTAATTATATATCCAACGTCCCCCTCTCATCATCCATGCCTTCCGCTTCATCTCTCAGAAGCGTGCGCAATGGCGAAGGCAGGGGGCAGTAAGGTCCCTGCCCCCTCCCCTCCTAACATCACTATATATCGAGGCTTATGAATGTGATCCTTAGACAATTGCTTCTAAAAATGGTTTAAGTTCATGAATTGACTCTCCTCGTAAAGGATTAGCAATGCTTGGCCCCCTAGCTCATTTATTTTTCATGGCTCTGCCACTGCGCGCAACAGCGCACGTGTTCGCCCCCTCTCTCTAAATATCGATCTCGCACTTGTGCATTCCTTCATAGTCTCCCTCCACACGGCCCCTCGCACCATCTTCTAGCCCCCCACCGGATTTTGCCACATGTACAATCTAGCAGACTCCATGGTTGAACTTAAGCATAATGCACAAACCTCAAAACAACATCGGTTCTCTTTTGTTCTAGAATCTTCCGTATCATAACTGCCCAAACTTTTTTTCTAGTTGAATTGCCATTATTTGTTTTTACTTTATGCTTTAGAACGCACATTTCCATGAATCATAAGATTGATTAAGGGCTTCTTTGATTCAAAGGATTCTCAAAGGAATTTTGGAGGATTCTAATCATTAGGAATTTTTCCTATCTTGGTTGTTTGATTCGTAGGATTGTAAACCATAGGAATTTTTCCATATGATTCATTTGCACTAGATTTCATAGGAAACATCCCATCCACTCAACCCTCTTTGAAAGAATTCTGCGTTTTTTCTATGCACAATCAAACACTTGTACAATCCTATAGGAGTCAAGACGACATTCCACTATAATCCCATGTTTTTCCTATTCCCGCGTTCTTAGCTTTTTGTAAAAACTAATTGATTTTGAATGAGATGAACTATAAGAATTAAACGAAGGGCTACATCAGGCATATATGACTCAGAGCTTACATGCTATAGTGTGGTATTTATTCATAATATGGTTGCAAAATCTGATGCGTGCAATGCACGTGTACCTTACTGGTACTTCAAGTATGTGCAAAACACGTAAATTAGAATACCAATGGCACGCTGCACAGTGTGTCTCTTACAGTTCATGAAGCACATGGCACATGTGGAGGCGTTGTCACGAGCTCCTTGCGTGGATTGATCACAGTGACGTGCTGCTGGTTCCAGAAGAATGTACTCGTCCTCCCTGAGCCATACTGGCGGTACATGCATGAAGCGAAGATGTGCACGCACACCACGCACGCACTCATTCCCTCGCACGCACACGCGGGTACACGGGCAGACACAATTTTGTACCAAGATCCACCCGATGTGATAATTTGACGCATGTATAGTCGTTCACTTCATTGATGGTCAATTAATACAACGCATGCAAATTGAGTGGATGTGGGGGCAGAAGAAAGACATTATTACTCCACTGCGCGCATGCGAGTAGTTAAATCGTGGGTTGCTAGTAGTACTTCCATTGGTCTCCTTCGTATTTTGTGCCAATTTTTTACAGTAACATAATATTTACGCATTTGAGCAGTGTAGTACTTGAAATTTATGTTCCGCTAGACTCACCGGGAGCCGTTTCGGGCCTCGAAACCAAAACCATCAATTAATCTTTACCTTGTTCCCATCACATTCGAAAGCCTGCTCACACCTACTAGTACGTACCAAACCTGAACGTGTTCCCACTATGCAGGTATTAGTACTAGTGCTAGTACTTAGGTTATAAAAAGGGGAACTACCTAACCAAAAATTACACTACCTTTCCTCCTCATAAGTGCTTCTTCTTGGTCCATCATTGCCATGGCCGGTGAGCAGAGCTCTAGGTCGAGAACTACTCGTAACAAGGGAGCGGCAACCAAGTCTGCGAAAAAAAAGAGAGGGCTCGCCGCCACGCAGAGACCTCGAAAGATCTCTCACAGGCAGGCGATGGCTCCCAGGAGTGCCCTAGCCGCGGAGGTGAACATGCAAGCGGGCGGAGCTGGAGTTGTTATCCCTCGACGGCATGCCCGATCAGCTCAATAAGCACCTCAATAAGCAAAAGGAGTTCATCCAAGGCTTGATGGTGTTGCTGAAGGAGAGCCTCGACGACATGCCCGCTGAGCTCAATCAGCAGGGGGAGTTGACCGCCGGCTTGGTGATGCTGCTGCAGAAGAGCATTTCCTTGGAGAAGAAGGCGACCGGCGAAATCCTGTGACTTCGGGAGGACAAGGCGAAGCTCTGCCACGAGATCGACCTACTGAAGGAGAAGAACGCCGGCTTGAAGAAGCTGCATGAGAATAGTAGTTCCTCGATGAAGATGCTACAGTCCCTCGTCATGGAACAAAAGGAGGAGTTGGCGAAGCTCCGCATTGATTACCCGGCTACTGTCAAGGTACGTAATGTGGCTGTGGAACAGATGATGAAGGCTCGCGTCGAGAAATCCCGCGTCATGGACAGAATGAATAAGATGGCGGAGGAGGCGCGCAAGGACATGGAGTTCGTGGAGGCGATGAAGAAGCAGTTACGACTCCGCAGCGAATTAGATCATTTGGGGTGATAATCTTCCTTCTTCTTTTGCTCCTTTGTTTCTTATTTTGCTTCGAGTGTTTCGCCACACGTGTCACGTTCTCTGCGAGGCATGAATAGAACAATGCGTTTTTTTAGGGAATGAATAGAACAATGCTAACAATGAGAAGACTAGCAAATTAGATCATTTTTATCGCCATATGGCACTGGGCTGCCGTGTTTCATGCTCCTCCGTCGCAGTACTACTCCGGTGGAAAACTTGAGTATACCGCACGGTTCTTTGCTCCTCCTTGATCTGGTCGTCGGCGCATTTATATGAGCAGTCAAATCACAAGGCCCCGCCTTCCAGCAGTAATGAGCCGTCAAATCACAAAGGCCCTCGCTCTCGTGAAACTGACCAAGCTAGACTGCCCCACCCTCTAGCCTTTTAAAAATGTATACTTTTGTACAATAGTAGTATCGATGGATTGCGCCATGGAGCAAAACTTGAAATTAAAAAAAAGGTGGTACATATAGAGAGCGCTCGTCGCCAAATTATGCATATAGTACTATTAAAAAGGCTAGTCACAATAATGGTGTCCTGCACAACCCACCCCTCAAATAAAACTAAGAGGGTGCTTGGATACGTTTTAGTCCCATGAATAAAAGTAGTGGGACTAAAACATGCTAGCCTCACCCATGCTTGGATCCAAATACTAAAAAGGCTAAAATTAAGTTAGTGAGCATTTATTATCCTCCAAACCCTCCAATCTAGAACTCGCCTATGTTAAAGAAGAGGGGTTAAATGAGTAGAGAGTGGACTAATCCACATTTTAGTAGGGGTACCCCTGACTAAAAAATTTAGTCTCAAGACTAGTTTTAGCCCCTCTTTAGTCAGGGGTGCTTGGAACTTTAGCCTCTTAAAGAGACTATTTTTAGTCAGACTAAAATAAGTCCCTTGGATCCAAGCACCCTCTAAGCATCATGGAATTCTTTGACAAAACTAAGCACCCTGAAATTCTTTGACAACTAAACTGCAAGCTATATGATGTTGGCCATATATATTATACGTATATAATGTGAAGAAACGAGTGGTAGTACTATACCAACTAAAAGATGAAATGTAAGAAATACTAGTATGTACGTACTAAAGAGTTAAAGTAACGAGAAGAAACATAACATAGTTCTGCTGGGGGCTCAGCACAACACACCCCTCAAATTAAATTAAGCATACCTGAAATTAAACTTTGCAACTATTCTGGTAGACACTGCATTAGAACCACCATGAGCACAGACACTGCCACCTTACTCGGAGTCCTCATCCACGTCCTCGACTTCATCCTTGTCCCTCTTCCTCTTGGCCGATACTTGTTTGCTTGAACCGCACACTTGGTTGTTGCTCTTCATCCAACCCTTGTAGATATTGAAGCAAAGGTAGCCATCCATTGCAGCGTAGTGGATGTGTTCTATATCTATTACATTCCGCTGCCATGCATGACGATGAAACGTGTATGGAGGTTTCTCCAGTTTACCGTACGAAGGATGAACCATGGCTCCTGCCAGGGTCAGCATTGAAGGCTGACGAGAGGACACCAGCTGATTCTTCTGGAGGTCGAAGGTCTTGCCTACAATGAGGCCTATCCGACGCAGGACTTCTTTGTCGTTACCAAAGTCTACAGTAACGAATTTGACTAGGTTGCTCTCGAGGAAGTCCTTAACACTACTAGGAAAAGGCCTACTAATGGCGCACCAATTTTGCCTACTAATGGCGCATCACTGGTGTGCCATTACTAGCACGCCACTAGTAATTTTTACTAATGGCACACCACTGGTGCGCCATTAGTATCTGGTATACTAATGGCGCACCACTGGTGCGCCATTAGTATAGGCCACGGTGCACCATTAGTATAGGCCACTGGTGCGCCATTAGTATAGCCCACGGTGCGCCATTAGTATTTTTGAATTTTGAAGGCGGGAAAATAGTAGTGGCGCACCGTCTAATCCCCACCGTGCGACATTGCTATTTTTGAATTTTGAATTTGGATCTGGATCGCGATTTCTTTGCCCGTTTTTTGCTCGTTTTTTTGCTCATTTTTTGCACGATATTATTTCAAATTTTGTTCCCATTTTTGGATCTTGTACGTTCTTTTGCCGGAGAGGAGTTCGTCGGAGAGGAGGAGGAGGAGGTGACCGGAGAGGCGCTCGCCTACATAGCCGGAGAGGAGGAGGAGGTCGCCGGAGAGGAGTTCACTGGAGCATCGGAGAGGAGGAGGAAGAAACCATGAGGGGATGGGAGGAGAGGAGGGAGGAGGAGCTCATCGGAGATGAGGGAGGAGGAGCTCACCGGAGAGGAGGGAGGAGGAGCTCACCAGAGAGGAGGGAGGAGAAATCGTGAGGGGAGGGGAGGGGAGGAGAGGAGGGAGGAGGAGGTCGCCGGAGAGGAGGAGGAGGTCGCCAGAGAGGAGGAGGAGGAGGTCACCGGAGAGGAGGAGGGTAGTATGGTGGAGGAGAGAAGGGAAGATGGAGTGGAGGAGAGGAGAGGAGGAGATAGAGTGGAGGAGAGGAGAGGAGGAGATGGAGTGGAGGAGGTGCGCCCAGCCATATATACGACATAGTAATGGCGCACCGTGGGCAGGTGCGCCATTACTAACTTTTTTTTTTTTTTTTGATTTATTTTGAATTTTGAAGGAGGGAAGATACTAATGGCGCACCATGGGCAGGTGCGCCATTAGTAACTTTTTTTTTTATTTTTTTGACTTATTTTGAATTTTGAAGGCGGGAAGATACTAATGGCGCACCATGGGCAGGTGCGCCATTAGTAACTTTTTTTATTTTGTTGACTTATTTTGAATTTTGAAGGCGGGAAGATACTAATGGCGCACCATGGGCAGGTGCGCCATTAGTAAGTTTGAATTTTTTTGATTTTTTTTGCCTCTCCAGATCTTAAAAGCCCCGTATCTTTTTTTCTGTTAGGTTTTTGAGGATTTTGAAAATGTATAACGGGGTTCCCCGAGTTAAATTCGGATGTAACTTTTTGAGTAGATGATTTTTCATATAAAAAACTTTTTCATCCGAGTTCGTACGCAAAAGTTATGCCCATTTTTACAAATTCTCGAGAGATTTTGCAAAAAACACGAAAATTCATGTTTGTAAATTTTGCTAACAACTAGACCACATATCACATGGGAATCTTATTTTCTTTTATTTTTTTGACATTTCTATCATTTTCTTTTATTTTTTTTGAAACTGAAAAGGCGGTCCACAGGGGGGGGGGTGCATTCGGGCGAATGTTTGGGCCAAGTTACTAATGGCGCACCGTGGCATGGTGCGCCATTACTAGTTCAACTAGTAATGGCGCACCACTCCCACGGTGCGCCATTAGTAGTTTTGAAAAAAAATTAAATTTTTTTACTAATGGCACACCGTGGATGTGGTGCGCCATTACTAGTTCAACTAGTAATGGCGCACCACTCCCACGGTGCGCCATTAGTAGTTTTGAAAAAATTAAAAAAAATTACTAATGGCGCACCGTGGACGTGGTGCGCCATTAGTGTCTACCACACTAATGGCGCACCAACACATGGTGCGCCATTAGTATATAGTAATGGCGCACCACATGTCTGGTGCGCTATTAGTGTCAATTCCATCTATAGCCCTTTTCCTAGTAGTGTAAAATCCTGGCACTCAACGTCGGCATGGCATATGTGGTAGACCAAGCATAAGTCATGCACGCAAACCTGGATCACGGCGGGCTTCTTCCTCTCTTCGTCCTTTAGATCCTTCTCTCGTCCCAGGACTGTGGTGTACTCAACATCTAGAACAGCGACCCACTCATCATCTGAGTCTTCGAACATGTGTCTGAAGCGAGAAAGGCATCCTTTCACCGTCGCGGAAGAATAGGTGTAGATGACGTCGAACTCATGGCCGATGATGGTTCTAACCTTGTACTCATAGCCGATCAGGGAGATTTGGGACGCCATGGATTTGGGAGGAGGGTTAGGATTAGTGGAACTGCCGTAATGTGAATGGATGAGACGACTAGGAGCGAACCGCCGTAGTATTGAAGGACGTGCGGGGACGAGTAGGAGCGAACTGCCAGCGTGCAAACGGCAGGGTAGTGGCTTTCCATTCTCCCATGATACGGGCTTCCGAGAGCCCTTGGATCTGAGATTGAACGGTTGCATGGCGTGATTCTAGACCTATGGGTGAATATCCTATCCTGGAGGGTTATTCTGCAAATTTTCAGCAACTTAGCATGCGACCGTTTGATCTCAGATCCAAGGGCTGCCAGCAGCCCCTATCGTGGTCGCGCCTACCACGACCGTCGCGTCGCTCATGCGGTCGCACCCTTGGAGATTTAACACTGCGCGTTAGGCTATCTTCTTGATTAACTTGCCACATCAGACTTTATGCCTATGTGGCAAGCTTAAGCACCTAGAGGAGCAAGTAAAAGTAAGTACAATAGTGCGCTTTACATGGCATTTTTACATATGTGGAGGAAAGAGAGGCAAGGAAAAAGTGGAGAAGTGGGCTCTCATGCAAGAGCCAGCCTCTACTACATGGTGGAGCATTGGGAGAGGTACCTGTATGGACGTGGTCAGGAATCGGGAGACTCACGCCGGTCGTAGCGCCAAAGTTAAAATGACAATGGCAAGTCAAATCACGGGGGGCCACCTGTCCAGCAGTAACTCGCTGTCAAATCACACAGCCCTACGTTTGCAACAGCCTACTCCCTCGTCTTCTCGCGTCTCTATCGAACCGACTAGGCGGAACTTCCCCGCCGCCTACCGCGCAGCAAAAGCCCCGCCCTCGACTTTTAAATAGTATACAGTATACTAATTTTGTATCCATGGATTGCGCCCGCGCCAAGGAGCAAAGCATCTAGAAAATGGCGGTACACATGTACGGAGTATACAGCACGCCCGTCGCGTTCGCATCGCACCCCACACGGTTGGTCGGTCTGGCACGCTGGTCTCCGAATGGAACGCGCGTCATATTGCGTTTGCACACATATGTGGGACGACAATTGAGAACTGACCATAGGCACACTCCCCGGCCCCACAAGTCGGGTGACTTAATAGAAGAGGGAGACAAGCGGTAGTACTAGAGAAGTGTTGTACTACGTTGTTGCCTGGACGATCCCTCCAAGACACGGAAGATCAGTTCGTCCATGCATGTGACCAGACTCCAGCAGACACGCCTGGATTGGCTATCGTCTACATATCGTGCAGGCTGTGTTGTACATGGTTGTAGTTGTGGTGAGAAATCTAAAAAAAGGTTTCTTGTCATCTCGCAAAATTAGGTGTCATGTGCTTCGGATCACTGCGAGGGTTAAACAGCGACAACTGAGTTGGGCTAGTCATTGGGGGCACATGCACGAACAGTGACTACTCGGTTGCCATCTAGATCAAGCCGGCTATGTTAATTAGGACATCTATCGATGGACCCCTTTTCTACGAGTTTATCTTTAATTTGAGCTTTTTTCCTCGTCTAGTTTGTCTGTCGGGATTCATGTTGTCTCCTTTGGGCAGTGAGGTTATGATTTCTTGCCATGTGGCATTTTTCATGTTATATGTTATAATCTGACGCTTCAGATCAAAATGACGACAACTGCGCCTTCGGGCCACGTGCATGAAGACTTCTCGATAGTCATTGACGAGGTCAAGACGGCTCCGGTAGACAAAAGAAAACTAGTACTACTCCACCATATAGGCAGGAGCCTCCGTGCTGGCTTGCTAGTGTTGCTCTCTTCACACTATCTCAGCCTCTCTAGATCTAAACACGACAGGGTGGCCACACTGTCTCTCTCTCTCTGCTCACCACTGGTCACAGATCCAGCTGGGTCCTCTCCGCCGGGGAAGGTGAGAAGGTGCAACATTCACGCGGTCGTCCTCGGCGACATCTCTTACCCACTGTTAGGCGCATCCCGATCAGCCTGCCTTGCCGTTCTCTCCCAAGCACCGCTGGAGAGGGAGGGCCTCCTACCCCTTCTTTCTCGCTGCCATAGTGTGGGCAGATCCGGCCTCCCGCCTCCCACCTAGCGACATCCCGGCAACCATCAGGTATAACTTCCTTCGAAACCGGCCTTGCTCTACTTCCCGAGCTCCTGACGTCGCTGCATTTGTATCTTTTACTATTTCTCAGGGCCCCTCGTAGATAGGATCGATTGGCTGTTTGAAAACCACCTATTTTTTTATGTTTAAGAGGTAAAACTAGTTCATGCACTCGAATCTTGTACTACTTGGTTCAAACAAGGAAGAAAGGGGGTGGGGGTGGGGGAGGATTTGTTACCTGAATCTAGGACTTGGTCGAAAGAGGAAATAATGGGGGCAAAAAGTAGCAGAGACTGGCTATCCAACTGGTCTCTAGGTCTAATAGGGAAATAAAAGGAAACACAATACAAACTCAATATAAACCCGATCGATTGGTTCAAAAAGGAAAGAAAGTGGGGACTGGGGGACAAGTCAACAGAGTAAGTCCAGCACTAGATTTTCTAGCCTCACACAGTATAAGGTGGCTATACCGAACAAAAATAGGACCAACCCAGATATCCTCTTCTGATGTTTGTTGCCCAGAGCCACTCTTATGTAATGCCACTGGTAAAATGTAGCAGTTGCACTGTTAAAAGTAAGGACATGTTAAACTAATGTTGTTTTCAATGTAATGCCTCCAGTAATATGAATCAATGGCACTTCTTTACATGTCCTGCTAAAATTTCCCATTAAGATAAGTTGGTTTTTTCGTTAGAAATGCAACTGTCCTGGTCCACTGGTAAAATTGAAGAAGCTGCTAGCTCACGGGACATTGCTTCATTTTAGGTGAACTGCACCAAAAGGTCCCATGAATTGAATCATCCATGTTGGTGACTGAAAGAGCCAGCTTCAGCATCCCAGTCTAAGCACCCCCGGCCTCCATCCTTGCGACGCACGGTACACCTCGTTTGCCACCTGCTCGACCCTAGTGTCACTGATAAAATGAAGTAATAATATAGTTAAAATAGAGCGAGTGTCATCTCTATCATTTCATTTCCAATGTAGATAAAGAAAGTGCTTCTCTTTGTTAATGTATGTTTCATCAACTAGTCCCATTGTTAATGTTTAAGCGTTCCTGCAAACTGGGGTGCTTAATTTTAGTTGATATGTACAAAAATAGAGATTTGAATGTCTCAAGGAGCCTCCTTGTACTACCGCTGTACACTGATGTTCATCACTAGCAGAAGGTGTATCTGGGAGACTTGGGACGATGTCCAGTATGAGGCGTACCGTATGAGGCGTCGCAGGGCCCATCTCGCCCTCCCAGCATGGCATACTATGATACTATCGCAATATTTTCTTCTATTTATTTTGTGTGTTTCATCAACTAGTGCCACTATAATGTAATCACACTTTTTCATTATCTGTGCAAACAGGGTTATTCAGCTGCATTTTGGTGGAACTGCACAGATGTACGTATGGAACCGGCATATATGCAGAGTGCGAGGTGTGCCAAGTAAAAAATTACCGACACAAACCACACTGCATGCACGCATTGGCATCCACCACCACCAGTGGGATGTGTGGCACTCTCTGTGGACAGATCTTTCTCGACAGCAAATCATCTAACGAAATACTAGTAGCTTATATTGGCAGTTTTCTAGGGAGTACTCTTTTCTGAAAGAAGCACCAATCTATTTTTCTTTATTTGTACACTGTGTCACAACTTTGACCCAAAGGTCCAGAGCTATTTTAGGGTGATTGGTGTAGTACTCGGAGACTGAGTGTAAGCATGATTTTCATTAGCTGTCAAACTAATTGTAAGCATGAGTAGGTGGAAGATTAGGTTAGTGCGAAGCTTACCTTAAACCCTACCACCGCCGTTGAAATGAGGCGAGCGTCGAGGGAACCATGGAGAACGGCGGGGAAGCTACGTCGCGCCATACGGCCTCCTCTTTCCGTGGGAGAACGAATACTCATGTGGCTCTGGCTGGCTCTACACCCTCATGAACGACACACCATACTCGATCGATTCGTTATCCTCTGGGTGCTTGACCTTCGACTAGTACGCCCACCACCTCCGCCTGATTGCTGCCGACGAGTACATGTACATCGCCGCCCTCATCGCCGCCGTCTCGCTCTTTCGCATACATTGCCACATGGCCCACACCGTCCTCGAAATCTCCCACTCATTGTCAAACCAACTAAGGATCTCCTTCAACCTGGCTAACTTTGCCTGGTCGCCGCCGGCGATCTGCCTGATTCGCTGCTGCATCCTCTCCATAGATGTCCTTCTGAGTGGTCCCGTGCTTGCGTTGGAAGATGGGAGGAGAGATGGTGGTCTTGCAATAGAGAAGAGGGAGAGGCGAGATGGTGGTTTTGGAATGGAGATGATGGAGAGGAGAGGAGGTGGTTTTGCAATGGAGAAGAGGGAGAGGAGCATGCGGCAGCGATTTAGGATTGGACAAGAGGGGCGGCGCGCCTGTGACTGGATCAAAATCAAAATCAATTTACCCTTCAATTAAGAAAGCGACCCCACATTAACTAGTCTCCCTTTTATTCTGGGTCATAATTGACCATGATTTTCGCACATAAAATATATGTTATACATTGAAAAGGTAATATAATTTGAAAGTACATTCAGATACGAACCAAACGATACAATTTTTGGTGACATGCATTCACATTTTGCATGTCAAATACAGTACGTGGTCAAACTTTGACCCAAAATACGCAAAACAACAAAAAAATACTTCCAAGACTAGCGCCGCTCTTCCGCTCTTCTCCTCTTAAACCACCGCCGCTCCTCTCCTGTTCCAATCTAAATGCAGCGCCGCTCCTCTCCTCTTCCATTTCAAAACCACCGCCCCTCCTCTCCTGTTCTAGTCCAAAACCAGCGTCGCTCCTCTCCCGTTCTAATCCAAAACCAGCGCTGGTCCTCTCCTCTTCCATTCAAAAACCACCGCCGGCGAGTGAAGGTGCTATGGAGAAGTAGATCGATGGAGGAGTACAACCGATACGTGACGATCGCAGACGGTGACCCTGTGAAGCTAGCTAGGATGTTGGAGATACAGTCTTGGTTTGACAACAAGGACCAACTAGCTGCGACGATGACATCCATGGCCAAATATCTGCAACAGAGTGAAAAGGCGGCGATACTCCCGGAGGGAGTCGTGCCGGAGTACATAGAGCTGCTCCTCTAAGCCATGGAGCAAACAGATTCACCGACTCCGATCGTGAGGGAGCGGTGGTGGGAGTATCAATCCCAGATGGAGCATCCACCAGAGATTGAAGGATCGAGCATCTAAAGGGCGCCGTTTGTGAGGGTGTCCTGCCAGAGCGAGCCGGTGGAGTCTTCGTCGACCGAACCCAACTGCAAGAGGAGAAAAGCAGTTGGCCCGATGACGCTTCCCCACCATCGTCTCCCTCGCCGTTCACATCGTCTCACGGGGCGGCTGTCTGCCGCCGAGGAATAGGAGGGGGCTGCCCCCCCCATCCCAATAGTCGGGCAGGTTGTGAATTGTCAGGAGGAGCTTAGGGTTGTCAGTATTTGCAGGTTGTGAATTGTGTTTTGTGTTGTGTATTTTGAGAGTACTTTCAGATATGAATGTCTTTTGAATTCCAGATTTGCAATATTGAGCATATGAAGTATTTTATGAATTCTAGAGATCTATTTTTAGCACTTAAAAAGTAGTTTCATAGGAGTATAAAAGTGCAGACAATGTGATTCTCAGAGAAGAAACTGCAAGTTTCAGTTCCAGATAAGAAACTGCAAGTTCAGTTTTAGATAAGAAACTGCAACTTTCAGAGGCAGAGCATTTATATTAACACGTCCTTTTCAAACAGGGTTAATCATCATGTTGGAAGTTTTATTCATGTCGAAAATGGAACTACCAGCCAGTTAACATCATGTTGATCAACATTCATGCATAGCACATCTTCATATGATGCACAGTCAAAATTCCCACACAATGTCGAGTGTGAGAAACACAGAGAAAACGAGGGACGAAGTTTTGGCAAGTGTTGGACGTGGTTTTGGGCTTCCCTGTCTAGGCTTTCATTTTTAGCATGCATAGCCCATGACCTCGGATGGGAGGTCCATAGGCCTGTTTGTATTTTCTTATGGCCGTCATGTATCGACCGGCCTATGGACCTCCCATCCGAGGTTTTCTTTTTGGCTGCCAATTTATGTATTTTTTTGAAGAAAACGCAGAGGTCTGTTCTATTTTTCTATATAAGAATAGGAACGCCAGGTCCAACTTATGTTTCCCTTCTAACTATATTATATATATTTAAATTATTTTATATGTTATTATATATTATTTTTATTGTCATCATATATTTAACAGATACTTACATATGTAAGAAAACAATATCCCACATCTTATTAACTTATAAAAATAATTTCTTAAAAAATAGAATCCTGGATTGTTTTGGCATGAAAATCCTAGTGATTGTGTACAAAAGCATGGTAAGATTTAAGGACGAATGTAATAATATCACTTATTATTTAAATATATTTATAACAAAATGCTCAACCCCTTTTTATTTTTTGATAACATTGCTGGCCCAACCCAACATTATAATTAGAATCAGCCCAGCAAAATCGTGTATTTCGAGAAAGTGCAAATGGCCTGTAATTTTTTAGGAAATAAAATAAATGGGATGCATGGGCGCTACATTATTTGTTCACCCAGCCCAGCTAATGGCTGTAATTCAAAAAAAAGATCAAATTGACTGTAAATTCTGCCGTGCAAAAAAAGACTGCAAATTCTGAAATGTGGGTTGAATACGTGCCACATTTTTGGAGGTTGAAATATGGGCCAATAGGTCGAAGCCAACGCAAGTCATTGTCAATTTAGTCAACAAATGATTCTGACATGTTAGCCGTTGGATTTACATCCAACGACCGGCATCCATCTTCAATTTCTCGTCTTCTTCCTCCAGCGCCGCCGGGACCACCTCCCGCCTCCTGCTGCTAGCAGCTCTGCTTAGCACGCTTTGCTACGAAGCGCTACTCCACCGTTGGCTAGGCCATCCCTCCACCCATCCACACCTCCTGTTCTTCTCCACCGACTGCCGAACCACACCGCACTAGAACCAGTTAACCCTCGTACACCTCTCCGTCTGCGACTCTACTCCCGCGTCTTCCCATCTCCGGCTCGTTGTTGTCCAGTGCCTCGCCGTCGTCCACCACCTTGGATGCGCTCGACATGGCGTGGTCAACTAACGACACCATCGGAAGTAGACAGTGCGTGGAGAGGCTGACAGCTGGGTCCACGGCCGCACACAAGGAAATGCCTCCTTATTACGCGCAAAATAATGGTTCCTCCACCTGACATCTGGGACCCACCGGAAGGGCCTCTGTATTTCGTGAAAATAACGTGCCCCCCGCTGACATGTCGGACACACCAGCTCTCTTCGCACGCAAGGAAGTGCCTCCTTATTACGCACAAAAAAATGAATATTCCTCCTGCCAGCTAGAACCCAACATAGTGGGAGGCTGACTTGTGGGCCTACCAAGTTGATGGGGACAGAGGGCTTTGTCAACTTAGTCAATATGAACGATTCTAGCTCATGTTACCGTACGATGTTCATCCAACGGCCGTAGTGCTTCTTCAACCTCTGGTCTTCTTGCTCCAGCCGCCCAAACCAGCGTCGGCATGCCGCGTGCTCCTGCCTCCCATGGCCGGCTGTGATGCCGCGGAGGCCTCACCGCCCCCTACTACTCCCACCGATGGCCAGGCCATCCCTCTACTCACCCACACCCCCTGTTATTCTGCGGCGACAGCAGCCTCACACCGCAGCCGAACTAGTGAACCCTCGTATACCTCTTCGCTTGGGCATCCAATGCTGCGTCTTCCCCGGCTCCGAGTCGTCCCCTTCCTAGTCCTCGCCGTTGTCCACCGCCGTGGTGCTCTCGGCGTGGCGTGGTCAACGTGGTCAAGGAATGAATTCCATCGGACATGGACTGTACGTGGAGAGGTTGACAGCTGGGTCCACGGCCGCAGCAAGGAAGTGCCTCCTTATTACGCGTAAAATAATGATTCCTCCACCTAACAGCGGGGACCCACCGGACGGGCCATCGTATTTCGTGAAAAAAAGTTTCCCCTTGACTGGTGGGACCCATCAGCTACATCTTCGCATGCAAGGAAGTGCGTCCGGAAAAAAACGATTCGCCCCCCTGACTGCCGGGACCCCCCAGCTACATCTTCGCACGCAAGGAAGTGCATCTGGGTAAAAAAAGATTCACCCCCTGACTGCTGGGACCCACCAGCTACATCTTTGCACGCAAGGAAGTGCCTGACAGTCGGGACCCACCTGGTCGAAGCGTACGTAGCGTTGTCATTCTGGTCGCGAACGTGTATGTACATATATACTGGTGGATGTAGAGGCGCGCATGTGTCATAGTAGAGGCGCGTACGTGTCTTAGTAGAGGTGCGCACGTAGCATGTACACGTACGTACAACGGCCAGGGTGCAAGAAAGAAAATACGGCCACATATGTGTACATACGGGCGGGGTCTCGAACGCATACTCACGCATACATACGGCTAGGGATCGTGTACATGGCTGGGTCGGAACAGAGAAACAATGTCGTCGTCGTGCTCATGGGGAGGCAACGGAATGCGTCATGTTCATGGGGAGGCAACGAAATGCGTCGTGTTCATCGGAAGGCAACGGAATGCGTCGTGTTCATCGGGATGCAATGGAATGTGTGGGAGCCAACCGGCTGGGTCAGAACGGAATGCGTGGTCGTGTTCATCGGGAGGGCTTGTACGGAATAGGCAATGGAAACGAGGCATGGCGTACCGCGGAATAGAGGAAACGGCCTTGTGTTCGACCGACCACGTTTGAAACAGGATCCTGTTCATCAGGAGGGGTCTGGCGTACCGCAAAACGGACGAAACGGACCTCCTACGGTCGAAACGGGGGTCCTGTTGATCGGGAGGGGTGTGGCGTACCGCAAAATGGATGAAACGGACTTGTGTTGGAGCGCTACGGTCGAAACGGGGGTCATGTTCATCAGGAGGGGTGTGGCGTACCGCAAAACGGGACTCCAGGGGATACTGTTCATGTCCACCGTCGACCTCCTCCAGCCTCCACGGGCTACCGTCGACCTCCTCCAGCCTCCACGGGCTCCTGTTCATCCAGCCTCCACCGTGCGCTACTCCACCGGCTACTGTTCAACCACCCCTCCACCGTCTACTGTTCATCCAGCCCTCCACAGCACGGGGTCCTGTTCAACCACCCCTCCATGGGCACCCCTCCATCGTCTAATGTTCATCCAGCCCTCCACCACACCACGGGGTCCTGTTCATCCAGAGGCAATGCCACCGCTCACAGTTCATCCAACCCCCCTGCAACGCTCACTGTTCATCCAATCGATCGGCTTCAGTTAGCAGCAGTAGCGAAGGAATCGCTCGATCGGGTTCAGTTAACAGCCATCGATTGATCGCTCGGGTTTAGTAACGCGTAGCCTAAAGTGCAATCGCTCGGGTTCAGTTAGAGCCCAACGCCTCGCTCGGGTTCAGTTAGAGCCAACGCCTCGCACACACGCGCGTACGTGTACGGGAGAAACACGCATCGCTCGGCCCCCGACCTCCCACCGTAACTGGGAACTCCCCGAAATCCCCCCCTCGCTTCTACCACAGGTTTTTCCGTCATGGACGGCCCGAAGAATGTCATGCAGCTGCGTCTCCGGCCCGCCCAGGACGAAAAGCCCATTTTTTGTCATGATTTTTGTCATAGAAGTAGGAGCCCACCACATCTATGATGATACTGGATTTTGTCACAATTATCGTCATAGAAGTGTCATATGTATGACAGAAAAAAAATCATTCGGCCCAAAATGTCACGGATGTGTCTTTTTTTGTAGTGGAATCCGCGAGTTGAATGCCAAAACACATATCAAGTGAATCAATATGATACCCCATTGTCACCACGAGTATTAATATGCAAGACATATATCAAGTGCTCTCAAATCCGTAAAAGTATTCAATCTAATAACAACGAAATCTCAGATGGAAAAACTCAATTCATCACAACAAGATAGAGAGGGGAAAACACCATATGATCAAACTATATTAACAAAGCCCCTGATACATCAATACCGTGCCATCAATAACACGAGAGAAATAGAGATTAAACACATAGTAACTGGTACAAACCCTCAGCCCTGAGGGTGGACTACTCCCTCCTCATCGTGGTGGCCACCGGGATGATGAAGATGGCCACCGGTGATGATTTCCCCCTCCGGCGGAGTGCCGGAATGGGGTCTAGATTAGTTTTCGGTGGCTACAGAGCCTTGTGTTGGCGGAACTTCTGATCTAGGGTTACCCCAGGGTTTTTGGAATATTTGGGAATTTATAGGGCGAAGAGGGACGGTGTGTGGGAGGCCACCGAGGTAGGCACAACCCACCTGGGCGCACCTGGGCCCCCAGGCACGCCCTGGTGGGTTGTGCCCTCCTCGGGGCACCCCCCAGGTGCTACACTGGCCCAATGGATGTGTTCTGGTCCATAAAAAATCCACAAAAAGTTTCGCGGTGTTTGGACTCCGTTTGATATTGATTTTCTGCGATGTAAAAAACAAGCAAAAGACAACAACTGGCACTAGGCACTCGGTCAGTAGGTTAGTCCCAAAAATGATACAAAGCTGCTATAAAATGGTATTAAAACATCCAAGAATGATAATATAGCAGCATGAATACTTCATAAATTATAGATACATTGGAGACGTATCGGCATCCCCAAGCTTATTTCCTACTCGTCCTCGAGTAGGTAAATGATAAAAGATAATTTATGAAGTGTGAATGCTAGCAAAGTGCACAAGTTTGATGAATGATAATTTCAATTACTTTCCCTAGCATCATAACAACTCTTTATCATAAAACTCATCATGACAAAGTGGCAACCAATTCACATGTTTAGGTTCAAACAATGAATTCTCTTGAAACTCAACAACCTATATTGTTAGTCACCAAACAATTGCAATTCAACTTATTCAACAAAGTCTAAGTAAGAGCTCCACATACTCAACCATCATATAGTCTTGTATGATTGCTAACACTCACCGCACACACATGAGCGAAATGTTTTAACCGGACACATAGAAAGATAGGGGCTTATAATTTCGCCTCCCAATGTATTCACCTCAAGGGTGATGTCAACAATAATAACTCATGCTACCCATATCCAACTGGATATATGTGCCTAGATCTTTCCTCACCACATGATGCTTGCCAAAAGAGAAAAATAAAAAGGAATAGAGAGCAAAACCTTGACTCCTGCATGAAAGTAAATACATAAAAATAAAAGATAGGCCCTTCGCAGAGGGAAGCAGAGGTTGACATGCGCTTTTTGTTTGTATGCTCAACCCCTTAGTGCAAAAGAACGTCACATTATATTGCCCCTTATGATAGCAATCTTTATTATGTAGTCTGTCGTTTTTATTCTTTTCCATCACAAGTTCATACAATGCTCAATTTTCTCTTACACTAAATGATCTAACACTTTTAGAAGCAATTTTTATTGCCTTATTGCACCGATGACAACTTACTTGAAGGACCTTACTCAATCCTTAGGTAGGTATGGTGGACTCTTGAAAATAAGATTTGGGTTTAAGGGTTTTTGGATGCACAAGTAGTATCTCTTCTTAGTGCGGAATTTTTGGCTAGCAAAGATGGCGGGAAAGCACCACATGTTGAAGGATCTATGACAATATAACTTCTATCACTACTGCAGGATGCTGCTAAAGCGACACTACGATCAGAGACCCTTCTACGAAACTGTGTGTGATGCCATAATCACAAACAGTGGTGTAAAAAACTGTCAAAAAGGTGCAAAACGTTTGTGATGGAGGATGCATCAAACACGGTTCAGATTTTAGTTGCATGTGCGATGTAGGGCATACGGTTCAGCTCAATTAATTGTTTGCGATGAGGAGGAACAAAAGGAACAGGCAGCCATATGAAGGTCTGTGCGATATACAGCATACGGTTCACTCAGATGAACTGTTTGTGATTAGGCAACACAAAATAAATGGTTCGCCAGATCAAGGTGTGTGCGATATACGGCATGCGGTTCACTCGGATGAACTGTTTGCGTTGAGACATGAGAACATAAACGGATCAACTTAACAAGATGTGTGTGATACGCGGCAAACAGGTCTTTAATCGGAAACGTGTGCGAGACCGATAGCAACACAGACGATTACTGCTAACAAGCTGTATGTGTTGTGAGAAAACGATTGCTGGTATACAATTGTGAGTGATTGATGAAAACATCACCGACGGGTTCCATTGTTTAGTCCATGTGCGATGTGGTTTTCTTTGTCCCCACAACATCTACGCTCTGTCTAAAGAGCATCAACATATATACTTAAAAAGACGGCATTGCATAACCAAATTAAGCATACAATTACCTAAGTGACTACACACATAACATTTCCACACACCAAAGTAAGCAATTACATGCATACTAAAGTAGGAGAAACGAGGATCTAATTATCTACTTATTGTTGCGATGACGCTTGCCATTGCTCTGCTTCCGGCTGGATCCATGACCGTTTTGGGGAAGGAGGCACTTCCTCATGTCAATGATTCGCCTGTACATGCCGTAGCTCGGGTACGCCTCCTTGGCCGCGTACACGTTGTGAGCTTTGTCGAGTTTCTCCATCTAGGTCGAGTGTCAGGCACGCTTGTCCTTGTTACACGAATCCTTCATGTCTCTATAGTAGGGGTCGATGATGGCCTCGGTGAGGTGAACAAGTGAGTCCTTCTCATGCTCGTTACTGCTCCAGATCTTGTATTGGCCCTTAATGTCGATAAGATTCTGGCAGGCGATGCCCGAATTCTTGAGCGCCTTTACATCGTTGGTGATGTCCACCGTAGCGAACATGTAGTGGGGGCTGTCGACAAACCTAGAGAACCGCTCGCAAGGCCTTGTGGCCAGGCAGTAGTGGTAGACGAGGATGTGGTGGCGCACGGACATCTGGGCGACGGCGACCTTGGGACGAGACCCGGCACGAGCGCAGGTGTACTCGAGGTCGAACCTGACCACCTTGTACTTCTCCTCGGCAAGCAACAACTCCATGATGTGGATGGAGTGCTCCACCCAGACAGGGTCGTTTGTGTACACCACGGAGAGGTCCATGAACCTTCTATGGGTGTCCACCACGGCACGCATGGTGAACTTCTGCTCGTCGTCGGCAGCCGCTCGTTGCGCCATTGGAGTCGCGCAGGATACCCTCTAAGAATTTCTCATGGTGGCTGTGCTTCTTTCAATGGTGGGGTGCGATCGAAAGGTTGGCCGCTGTAATAAATGGGGGCTGGCCGACCGGCACGTCTTGTCACTGCGTTCATAGCGGAGGATTCCAGTGCATGTTTGAAAATACCAGACCGCGCGCGTGGGCTCGAAGACGCGCCAAATGTATCGTCGGTGAACCTGTTCCCGTGCTACCGCACAGTTTACTGCACAAGGTTCCCGCCCGGCTAGTTTGGCCACGCATCGGCTAGAAGAGGGACAAATCATGGGCATTTATTGGAAAAAGCTTTGTAAAAATGAAGTGTGTGGAATGACTTAGGTCGTAGGTTTACCCATGGGTGATAAGGTCAAAGTTACACAAAAGGGTAATGATGGACACTCGAGTGCGATAATTAATTCTGCGTTCTACAGGGCACACGGTGGAAGAAACCAACTGTGTGCAATAATGTCGAAGATCACAGCCGAGTTAGCTATACAGATCGTGTGCTATGAGATCGACAAGGTAAACAGATTCGAGAAATGGCTAATAAAATATAAGATCATTGGACATTAAGGTCAAAATAGTGCTACCAATATACGAGTCTCATACGATGCCATTTTAACGATTGTACAACAAAAGCTCGAAATATTACAAGGTTCAAATTCCAGAGTTATATGGCTCAAATTCGAAGATTACAAGGTTCAAACTGATATTAGAAATGAAATTCAGCTCATCAGTTGCAAACGCTCGCGCTGATCCGCTGAACATGGATATCAAAGAGGTTCAAACTAATATTACCACTTATAAGTCTGGTTTTGAAACCTCATAATTTTTGAAAAGGGGTCAGCCACTAAGAAATCATGTATGGGGTTGACACGATGACTTCCGATTACTTTGTCATTTGAAGTTCCAAAATGAAATTCAGCATTTTTTGGAGCCTATTCCATTCTGCCGCAGGCGCTGGCGCTGATCAGCAAAACATTCATTTTTGCAAAATAAATGTAGGGCAAACCTCATTTCCTTCATCACCCTTGCTCTAAGAACAAAGAACCTGGTGAATATAATCTCCGATTAGGTCCCTCGGTAGGAGTTCAAAGTAATTTCTGAGAGATGCAGATCTAGGCATTCGAAGTGATTGTTATATTGTAGCACATTATCCACCACTGGGCCTAATCTTATCTGCAAAAGAAGAAAATGTGTTAGTGCCTACATGCAGTTTTGAACATTACTACAAGCCTATTTGGTTTGTAGGATTTGTAGAATGCACTAACATGCCATCTTCGATCTGACATGATTAATATGGGCATTTGATTACATTCTAGAAAAATGTAGCCTTCTTATTGATTGTAATGCTTATTGATTGTAACCATATGGATCAAGCAACCAATATGGGGGGGTGGAACATGTATGTACTGAAATCCTCCAAAAGAATCCTTCAGAAATTGTAGTACATTGTCATTGTAAACTTGGAAAAAGGTGTCACAAATTGAACTCCCTTATGCTTAACATTTAACAGGAAAGGAACATCACCTCCATATATAGCTTCTCCAGGCACATAAAGTATCTCAGGAAACTGACAACTTGCTCCAGGTTGGGGCCGATAGATTCTAGTGCCAAGACCTTCATCGTGCCCAGTTTCGGGGTCAAGCTTGCCCGAATCATTTCCTGAATGATAGTCGAACAAACACCTTCAAAATTAGAAATAATGTTAACATGTAGAAGGAGAGGTAGATGGCGGATGTTGTACCTGAACGGGTGTGGATCCAATAACAAGTTCGGAGTATTTGTCAGACGAGTAGCCCACCACTGTTAATTTCGGTGCAGAAATGACATTGATTCTTTTTGGACTGAGGGAGTCCAGGATTCTGGGGTCCTCGTGCGTCCGGGCAATGTGATATGGTTCGGACTAATGGGTCGTGGAGATACAAGACGAAAGACTTTCCCCCATGTCCGGATGAGACTCTCCTTGGCGTGGAAGGCAAGCTTGGCATACGGATATGAAGATTCCTTTTCTGTAAACCGTCTCTATACAAACCCTAGTCCCCTCCGGTGTCTATATAAAATGGAGGGGTTTAATCCGTAGAGACAATCATAATCATATAGGCGAGACATCTAGGGTTTAGCCATTACGATCTCGTGGTAGATCAACTCTTGTAACCCCTATACTCATCAAAGTCAATCAAGCAGGAAGTAGGGTATTACTTCCATCAAGAGGGACCGAACCTGGGTAAAACATCGTGTCCCCTACCTCTTGTTACCTTCGATCCTTAGACACACAGTTCGGGACCCCTTGCCCGAGATCTGCCTGTTTTGACACCGACATTGGTGCTTTCGTTGAGAGTTCCACTGTGCCGCCATCAAAAGACTCGATGGCTCCATCAATCATCTACAACAACACTGCCGCAAGAGGTTTTCTCCCCGGCCAGATCTTTGTATTCGGCGGCTTCGCACTGCGGGCCAACTCGGTTGGCCATCTAGAGCAGATCAATAGCTACGCCCGAGGTCACCAGATTAGTTTTGGAAATGTGAACTATGTCGCTGATATCCGAGGAGACTTGATTTTCCAAGGGTTCACGGCCTCAACCACCGCTCCTGCCTTAGATCCGGAGCGTGTCACCAGGTCCAAAGACAGGAGCTTAGATCCCGCCAGACTCTCTACAGCTATGGAGCTCAATACTGGAGATCCGGAGAGAATATCGCCACCAGCAGTCATCACAAAGCCGAGCTCTCCTCCGGACATTAGTTCCAAACCCTCGAAGTCCGCGTCACGCGAGTTCGACTACGGAACTTCGGTCCCCATCCAAACATCGCCCTTAAACGAGGCGTTCGACCTAATGCGACCCCTCATCATCACAGAGGAACCGCTTTTGAATCACGCCCAACCCGGACAAGGGGCTGGAAATGGGAATTTTACTTCACACCCAACACCCACTTCATAGCCACTATCAAGGATTTAACCGACATGCTTGATTACGCCTCCGAAGACATCGACGGTATGGATGACGATGCCGAAGAGGAGCAGGCCCAAAACCCGCCAGTCACCGGACGTTGGACGGCCACCTCCTTGAATGACGTATACATGGTGGATACTCTGAAAGATGGCAACGACGATGATGAGAAAAACCCAGTCGAGGACGAACCTCCTGAGATACCGCCGAAGCATCGACGTCAGTAGCACCGCTCTAAATCGCGTCATGGAAAGGATGGCAATACCGGCACCGGAAACAATGATACTTCGGAGAATGCCAAAGACCAAGAAGACCCAACAAAGAATTACCAACATCCGAACAAGATGATTGGGAGGACGGGCAAGTTGACCCTGACGAACAAACAGGGAACAACAACTCGGAGGACAACAACTTTTTGCCACTCTCCAAGGACGATGTAACCCTCGGCGACGAAGATTTTATCGTGCCGGAGGAACCCCTCGAACAAGAGCGCTTCAAGCGCCAGCTAATAGCTATGGCTAGAAGCCTAAAAAACATACAACAACAACTTCATGCTGACAAAGATCTGCTCAACGACAGATGGACTAATGTCCTGGCGGGCGAAGAGTACGGACTCGAACACCCAACAAAGAGTTACCCGAAGCATAAGTTGCTATCCCAATTGGACGACGAGGCGCTGGAGCCCGTACCGCCCGCATGTAATACAGCTGCCAGACCCAATCAACTACCACGTGGCCAGGGAAGAATGGCAACTCAAGCCGAACACCAGCCCGCTCCACCTCGCCGTAAAAGCAGATAAACAATAGCTCGAGGATACAGATATGACCTACAATAGAACCTGGAAAATAGAGCATGTCAGACCAGATCAATCTATGGATCGCGGGGGCACACCCCCGCGCGATAGGACGGCTACCAATCCCGGTGCGGCAAGTACAACCACGCCCCGGCCGAAAACAGCATACGGACCTCATCCGAACTGCGCCGTGACATGGCCCGATATAGGGGTGCCGCACACCCCCTATGCTTCACCGATGAAGTAATGGAGCACCAATTCCCAGAACGGTTCAAACCCATGAACATCAAATCATACGATGGCACAACAGATCCCGTAGTATGGATTGAAGACTTTCTTCTCCACATTCACATGGCTCGCGGTGATGATCTACAAGCCATCAAATACCTTCCCCTCAAACTTAAGGGACCAACATGGCACTGGCTGAACAGTTTTCCAGAAAATTCTATCGGTAGCTGGGAGGACCTAGAGGATGCATTCAGAGACAACTTCCAAGGTACCTATGTTTGGCCCCCAGATGCCGATGACCTTAGCCACATAATCCAGCAACCCGGGGAATCGACCCGACAGCTTTGGACAAGGTTCCTAATCAAAAAGTACCAGATTGTGGATTGTCCGGACGCAGAAGCCCTCGCGGACTTCAAACATAGCGTCCGAGACGAGTGGCTTGCCCGACACCTCGGCCAAGAAAACTCGAAGTTCATGGCAGCCCTCACCGCACTTATGACCCGTTTTTGCGCGGGAGAAGACAGCTGGTTGCTCGCAGAAGCAATAGCACTAGCGACCCTGGTACCTCCGAAACCAGGGACAACAATGGCAAGACACGACGCAACAAGCACAAGCGTCGAAACAATAACAAAGGAGCCCAAGACACGGCGGTCAACGCCGGATTCAGCGCCTCCAAACCTGGTCAACGGAAAAAGCCATTCACGGCGAACAGAGATGGCCCATCCAGTCTAGACAGAATACTGGATCGGCCTTTTCAGATTCATGGCACCCTCGGCAAACCTACCAATCATACCAACAGAAATTTTTGGGTCTTTATGCAGGTAGGCAAACTTAACACCAAACATAAGGGAAAATGATCGCCTAGCGACGATGATGACCAAGAGCCTCGTCAGCCGAACACAGGAGGACAGAAGCAATTTCCCCCCGAGGTAAAAACGGTGAATATGATATATGTCACACATATCCCTAGGAGGGAGCGCAAACCCGCACTGCGGGACATCTATGCCATAGAGCCGGTTGTGCCCAAATTTAACCCATGGTCGGCGTGTCTGATCACTTTCGATCGAAAGGACCACCCAACCAGTATCCGTTACGGAGGTTCGGCAGCTTTGGTCCTCGATCCAATCATCGGCGGATGCCACCTAATGCAAGTCCTCATGGATGGCGGCAACAGTCTCAATCTACTTTATCACAACACTGTCGCAAAATGGGCATTGATCTGTCAAGAATCAAGCCCACAAGAACTACCTTTGAAGGAGTAATACCTGGCAAAGAGGCCCGCTATACGGGCTCAATCATGCTGGAAGTAGTCTTCGGCTCTCCGAGCAACTTCCGAAGCGAAGACTTGATCATCAACATCGTCCCCTTCCGCAGTGGCTATCACTCACTGCTCGGACGAACCGCTTTTGCCTGCTTCAATGCGGTCCCGCATTACGCCTGCTTGAAGCTCAAGATGCCCGGTCCACGTGGCGTAATTACAATCAATGGAAATATGGAGAGCTCCCTCCGCACTGAGGAACATATAGAGGCCATTACGGCCGAAGTACAAAGCGGCCTTATGAAGCCGCACACCTCCTTGGCTATCAGGCCACCGGACTCCTCCACGCAAGACCAGTCAGTTCCACATGGCGGCAGTCTGGCAACTTTAGGGCTGAATTAGCAGCCTACCCTCCGTCGACCACCACGTACATCCGCGGAATTCGTACCGTGCATGCACAATTATGCACTCAAAATACCTTGGGCATCGGCGGAGGCAATATACGGACAAGCCTATAAAAAGGTTCGGCCTTATACGGCCTTCCCCTTTATTTAATCAACTTTTCTTTTTTTACCACAGGTGAATCAAAACCTACTCATTCTTTGAACCCACAAGGACTCTTTCCGAGCCCGATTCTGTATAAATGGCCGAAAACCATTCCTTTAAAGGAATCTTTCTTATTTGGGCGAAACCGGCACAAACATGCGGCAGGAAGGTGCAAAGCACTTTGCAAACCACAACATCACTCAAGAACCTGTATATAAGCTTTTTTCGCCCAGCCCTAGACCCCCGACATGTAAAATGGCCTTGGGGATTGCAATAAATTCTAGTATAAGATTACGTTTTGACGTACCAATCAGATCCCAGTGAAACAAATTCTTATTCGGAACCGTCTTTACTTATAGACTTCATTCCATCTTTACAGTTGTCTCACTCACACACCTCGGCACAAAATTGCCAGGGCTCTATAGGATAACATGTGCGTTGCCAAACAAAAGACCAAACAACTTTATAGCACAATTCGTTGTCCCGAGCTCAGCATTATATGCATCGGCTCCGAATCATGTCTTTGGTCAATAGTTGGGTTGCTCGGCTCCTGTGCTTGCTACCTTAAGTTTCGTCTGATCGGCTAGGGTAGTAAAGGGAGAACTACTGTGATTGTGTTTCTGGTTCGTCCGGTTAATCACCTCAGTAGAGAAAGCAAAAAACTGACTGTCATGATGCGACGAGAGCTGGTCAGCCACTTGGCGATTCATTACAATCCTTAGAGATTTTTCTATATTACACGAAGGACCATTTCCCGGCCACATATGTAACGCATCCACATCCGGGTAGCCGCATACATACCAAGGGCTACCTAATAGACCCATTGTCAAACTCCTATAGCTATGTGAGAGCAATAAAATCGAATAGTCTGATTGCCTAGTTTGCTGCACTGACACCTCCTTCAAGGACCAAGATGTTGGGTTAAGTGTAGTTATGTGCAATTCTGAACACCCCATTAGCATCTACATGGGGGCTGAAGCCGACGACTGGGAACTCTCAGATATAATAAACGGCCGCACTGGAGGATAAAAACTTTTCATCAAGGAATGAATACATTACAGAACACTTAGTTTATAACACAAACCCCTGGACAGTTTGAACTCTTTTATTTGAATACTACGTCCTTAGAGCATTGTCCCTCTATAAGGCGAGCACCTTTTAGCACGTCCTCAAAATAGCGCTCTGGTGTGAGGTGGGACTTGCTTTCGGGAGGACCCTTAACTACCACCTTTTCGGCATTCATTTTCACCCAGTGCATCTTGACATGGGCGAAAGCCATATGTGCTCCTTCTATACAGGACCACCTATTGACGGCGTCAATCCGGGGCAGCGCATCGATAAGGCGCTACACAAGGCCGGAATGGCCTCGGTGGGCCATAACCGGAGTATGACGTCCTTCATGGTTGTGCTAAACATCTTATGCAGCTCCGCCCATTGTGCCATCTGGTCATTTAGCAGAAGTGGGCGCTCCTGCCCCACAAACTGCGACCAGAAGAGCTTCTCCGTCGCATACCCCTCCTGGGCCTAGAAGAAGTCGGCGGCATCCGCAGCGCTCTTCGGCAGATTCGCATACACGTCTGGAGAACTCCACAGTCGATTAAGCAAGGCATACTTCGGGACCCCAAATTTAGCCTGTAAAAGGAAGGGCTTACCAGCCGCTATTTGTCCGGCTTGACGGATCTCCTCGTGTGTTGCGCGGGATTTGGATCGCGCCTCCGAAGTATCGTGAAGGGCTTGGGCGAGTTCGGTCCCCTTCCCCTTGTTTTCCATTTCTAGCGACTCGCACTTCGTGCCGGTCTCCTTGAGCTTTTGCTCCATCTCGGTCACCCATTCCAAAAAACGGCGCCAAGCGGCCTGTTTGGCCGTTAAGCCCATAGTTGCCTTGTCAGCAGCTGCCTGGCTTACCCTTGCCTATTACTTGGCTTGAGCAAGCTCACCCCTAAGGGTCTCCACCGCGGTGGCACCATCTATACAACCATGCATAGTAAAGCTCTTCAACTTCCACAAAAGCATGGAAATAAACAGGCATACAGCAAGATGTATCTTAAACCTTGCTCCTGGTCGAGCCGCATGTTAACAAGGACTAGATCCTCATCGGCTCGTTCCAGTTTCTGTTTGAGTTCGGAAATCTCCGCTGACTGGGCAGTCGCCGCTAACAGAGAGGCCTGTTTTCAAATAAAATAGCATGTTACCACATGACAACTAATTATTGATCCTCTGCTCGCTTTTCTTTCAAAAAGCCGAACGGAGTCTCAGCGGCTACTATCTACATACATGCATATTTCTCGTAAAAAAGATGAAAAACATTACATTGCGTACCTCGAAGCCTGCTAGCAGGCAGGAGAAGGCTTCATTCAGCCCGCTTTTGGCGGACTGAATCTTCTCAGACACCGCACCCATCAGGATGTGGTGCTCGTCTAGGACGGATGCACTTTGAAGAGCATCCGTCGTGGTATTCGGCACCTCTGGATTAACAGCGGCCGCCACTCCCTTTTCTCCTACAGGGGGTCAGTTACTATACTTCGGGGTCGTATTGGTCTCCGGAGCAGTACGCGGATGGGGCTCGGATCGACTGTGGCTCCCGTTGCCAGTCTTCATGAGGGTCGTACCCCCCAGTCCTCCGGCAGCTGAGGTATCACCTTTTGGTGCCGTTAAATCACCCCCCCCCCCCGCGTCTCTTCAAGGGTCGGGGAGGGCCTATGCGATGACACCTTGGCGTCATCCGCCTTCTGCGGCGGGGAAGCTAATGGAGGCGACTCGCTCTCCATCATCTCTGATGGAAGGTCCCCCGAGGATGAGGATAGTTGGGGGAGACTGCGGGCCAGACTAGAAAATATAGAACCTAGAGTTATCATCACAATTCATAAAGAATTGGACAATATGTGAGACATCCCGAGCAACTTACGAGTCAGCTTTGGGCTTCGTCCAGCGATGATGCATCGGGATGGCCTCGGCATCTGATTCTGAGTCATTGGAGAGGATGATCCTGTTCGCCTTGGATGCTTCGGCCTCCAGGTCTTCGGAGGCCCCCCTTTTCTTACCCTTGCGAGGAGGATCTTCTACTTCCTCCTCCTCGTCATCACTGTCGCCCTTGTGAGAGGTTTGGGCTTCAGCTTCTCCGGACATTGCGTCCAAAGCCCCCCCCCTCTCTCTTCTTCTTGTCCTTCTTCACCGGCACCTGGTATGGCACCGGGACCAGCATTCTCGTTAATAGAGGATTGGCTGGGTTTTCGGGCAGAGGAGCCGAACACCATATCCGCTCCGCCTTGGCTGTCCAGCGCTGAATAAGGAATTCAAACTTAGCATGCCCCTTTGATTGAAGGATTTAGGTTATGTTAGGAAACATAACGCTTACTGGAGAAGCAGGATGCGCGATCTCGAGCCTGATGTCTTCTGTCTTCCTGGGCCACTTCTTTTCTAGGGCCTTGAAGAGTAACTTCTAGATCCCTTCGTGTGTTATGCCAAAGAAATGTTGCACAGTTCGAGGGCCCTCCGGATTGAAATCCCACATACGGGTCTTCTGGCGTTGGCAGGCGAGGCATCACCTGGATCATGTTGGAGAGATCGGTGCCTTTGTCCATTATGTTCTTGATGCACTGCTGCAGCACCAGGACCTCATTAGTGGACTCCCAGTCCAGGCCCTTGTTGATCCATGATGCGAGCCGCATAGGCGGACCGGATCTGAATTTGGGAATGGCTGCCCACTTGGTGCCACAGGGTTTGGTAATATAAAACCACTCTTGTTGCCATGCCCTTACGGTTTCCACAAATGCTCCTGTTGGCCACGTGGTATTGGGGAGCTTGCTTATCATTGCACCGCCGCACTCTGCATGCTGCTTGCTGACCACCTTCGGCTTTACATTGAAAACCTTGAGCCAGAGGCCGAAGTGTGGAGGGATGCGGAGGAGTTCTTCACACACGACGATAAACGCCGAGATGTGAAGGAAAGAGTTCGGGGCTAGATCATGGAAATCCAGCCCGTAGTAGAACATAAGACCGCAGATGAAGGGGTGGAGGGCAAAGCCTAGTCCGCGGATGAAGTGGGGGATAAATACCACTCTTTCACCCAGGCCTGGAGAGGGGATGACTTGCTCTAGGGTGGGAAGCCTGTGTGCGATCTCTGCAGTCAAATACCCTACCACCCGGAGCTCCTTAACGTTCTCCTCCGTGACGGAGGAGGCCATCCATTTGCCTTGGGAGCCAGATCCGGCCATGGGCAGAGAGGTTGGGGGCGAGGGGAAAGATTGACACTCAGGCGCTGGATCTTGACGATGGGAGTGCTGAGGAAGAAGGCGTGGGGTAAAAAGACAGATCATTATCCTCTTATAAAGACCGTGAATATCAAGTGCCCCCCTCATAAGCCTTAAAACTCACCTATTCCCAAGGGGTCGTGCAGACGGCACGGTGGGGTCTCCCAAACCCGTATTGATGAGAATCCCATAATAAGGGGGCACGATCTTCGCTTTGACAAGATGTGTCGTCGGTGGTTGCGTCTCGAAAGGCGAAACGGGAGGCCAAAAAACGGTTTGAAATGATAAAATGGCCGGACATAACGTCTCACCAGTGAAATCTTAAGAAGATAGAACTTATCTGTATTCTGCCCTTGTGATTCAGAGGTATGACTATTGTACAGAGCTGTATATAGTATTGACGATCAACTACTTTGAAATATTCGGAGGGGGAACCCGCCTTGCAATGCCGAACACAACCTGCGTGCCGGACACATCGTCATTGAAGACTGGTCCAGGGGCTACTAAGGGAGTCCAGGATTATGGGGTCCTCAGGCATCCGGGCTATGTGATATGGACTAGACTAATGGGTCGTGGAGATACAAGACAAAAGACTTTCCCCCGTGTCCGGATGGGACACTCCTTAACGTGGAAGGCAAGCTTGGCGTACGGATATGAAGGTTCCTTTTCTGTAAACCGACTCTGTACAAACCGGAGAGTTTAATATGTAGAGACAATCATAATCATACAGGCTAGACATCTAGGGTTTAGCCATTACGATCTCGTGGTAGATCAAGTCTTGTAACCCCTATACTCATCAAAGTCAATCAAGCAGGAAGTAGGGATTTACCTCCATCAAGAGGGCCCGAACCTGGGTAAAACATCGTACTCCCTGCCTCCTGTTACCTTCGATCCGTAGACGCATAGTTTGGGACCCCCAACCCGAGATCTTCCAGTTTTGACACCGACATGGACATTCTTGATCAACTACAAGTAATCTCTCAAGTGTAGGTGTGTCCTCAATGACCATACCGTGGTACACATCTTGTGATGTCTTCCTGCCGCACCAGCAACACACATAAATAGTCCGGAGAGTCATGGACGTGATGTGGAAGGTACTCAACCCATTGATCGCCTAAAGACGAAGGTACTCGAGTGCAGTACAACCATGGAGCAGACACTCCATGTCACCGTTTGAGAGGCAGACGGCGACGAGCTCGAGGTGCTTCAGTCCTGGTAGAATAAGTGCAGGCGCGTCATTAGGGGGGAATGGCAATTCCTGAACTTGGCGACGTGCAGCGTGAGCGCAAGGTGGAGTGCGGACGTTGGCAGCGACCGCATATGCCCATCATCAAAAGTGAGCTCCTCGAGCTGATCTAGGGCGGGGGATCGGAACCAGTCGTCAAGCTTGGCTCAGTCCTTGCCGTTGGAACTGAACTTGTCCATTCTAAGGCCTCTGGTTGGGCCAAGGTGACTGCCGAGGATCTCGGAGAACGCATCCAAGGTTTTGCGATAGCCATGGCAGAGCTCGTGTGTGTCAATGTGGTCAAGAGGGATGGAGTTCCATAGGGGGCGCCACCGCTAGGAAAGGACGGTTGTCCGCGCCCCATATTTGATTGGGAGGAAGGAGATGTTGACTGTCAACATATCATCGGGGAGGCTGCTGATGAAGTCTAGGACTGCTGGACTCGCTTGCGGATCTAGCTCGCCCCGCCTCTACTTGTTGGCAACCCCGTTCTCCACCTCCGGAGTCTCCTTGTCAGCGGCGCTTTCTGATAGAAATGGGAGTACAGGGAATATTTAGTTCAAACAGGGAAATAGAAAAGTGTATTGGTAACTAGAAGTTATTAGGTAGGAATATAGTAAGAAAAGGGAATAACAATTGGTTGCTTAAATACTACACAATTCATTTGACATTGCTGGGTAAGTCAACATACAGATAGTAGAAAAGAAAACTTACTTCGAACAAAGTCTGGATGGATGATTTTGTTGGGGAAGTTAGCATATATCTCATGACCAGGCACTTTATGTGTAGTGCAATTTTAGTGCCAGCTTTTCCTACATAAAACTTAGAAATTTATTTCCAAAAGCCAGTGCCAAAATAGGAGTCACCACATTCATCAAGTCCTATAGTACCAACGATTGTAAATCCATGGTTCGTGTGCAGTATGACATCCGTGCAGTATTGATCTATGTAAAGGGAAAGATTGTGCACTACATAATCTGTTGCATAGCAAGGGATGCGCGGCAGAAAATGGTAGGATTGTTAAACAAAATATGGTAACATGCAAATATGGGCCCAAATTGAAAGAACTGTACAACAGTTGAAATCGAAGGACAAAAAACTATAATTAAACAGATAAGGTAAACATGATGTCATGGAAATATGAGAGTAATCGAAAGAACAATACATCATTAATTTTCCTAATAAAGAAAGAAGAGGGAAATAATCCCCTTTGACGTATATGGTGCATGTGGCACCTTTTGTCCAAATGTAGCAATATTTAGAATATGTTCAGGAAAGTAGGTCATGCCAAACGATTTAGGGTGAGATTGAACATACCGCGCGCGTCCTCCAGTGATTTGGTATGGTGAGATGGAATCTCTGGCGGAGGTCGCGAAGCCCTGATGTGTCGGTGCACTGTACATTCTATGAATGAAAGAAAACCCTCAAATCAGCTCGAATAAAAATGAATTCACGACAATTTCCATCGGGTGATTAAAGGAGGCAGATGAACTGGGATCAGATAAGAGATGAGATAATATCTCATTAAATCAGTTACCTTGTCGTCCATGAGAAAGAACCCTCGGTATGGCAGATTCCCCAATCGAGTGGAGCTGGGTCGACCGCGAGCAGCATCGATAAAGTCGATGGTGATAGGCGGCGGCAAGAGGAAGTGGCGAAATGTGGTGGGCTTTGCCAGCAGCCTGGCGGCGGCGGCAAGCGGGGAGCTAAGTGTTTACCGCCGCGATAGGCGGTGCCATGGCATAGATGCAGAAGAGCTTGTGCAGGTGTGAATGGGGACCGGAGGGGGTGGCGGGCGGGGTGAGGGTTTTTCTGACGTGGGGATGGTGAGGGTTTTCTTTTTTCTTTTTTGAATTGGGTGGTGAGGGTTTTCTGTCCCACAAAGAATTTTGGAGGCGACAGTTTGCTAGAGCGAACCGTGTGTGATTGACGCAACAGGCAAAATGAAAGTCATTGCGCACGGTTCCAATTTTAGGAACCGTGTGTGATTAACGTACTACCTCCGTCCTGGTTTATTGGTCCCTCTTTGTAATTTTTACCAAATTTTGACCAAATATTTAACTAAGAAATGTTTATGCATGTCACCAAAAATTAAATCAATGAACACTATGCTCAAATACCCATCCAACGATATAGTTTTTGCTGACCTGCACTAACATTTTGTCAGTTAAACCTTTGGTCAAAATTTAACACAAATTACAAAGGGGGGCAATAAACCAAGACGGAGGTAGATTCCATCAACCGAACTGGTTGCATCCATATCCCATGGTTAGACATAAGTAAACACAGATTAAACATGCTCAGACATAGATAATAAGCGTACACGAACATACATAAGCATAGTTCAACCATAAAGTACATAGTTCAACTGTCAGTAAGCATACTCAAGCGTACATAGTTCAATCTATCCCACATCTCATCTCACATGCCGGCACGATCCTAAGGCTTCTCCAGGCACTCGGCGTATGCGTCGTGTGCCACCCTGCGAGAATAATTCTGCTTGAAGGAGCCAACGACCCGTCCTCTTGCATGCGCCGGAACACTTAGATACGAGTCATGAAGCTTGTGGTTGCAAAATGGGCATCGATAGCCGCCATTCTAGGTCCTAATACGCCTGTTATGTATTCAGGCATAAAGCTCCGTCAGGATTTGCCTCTTGTACCTCTGGCCATCTTTATCCTCGCTGTCCACATCGTCAGACAGCACCTATACAAATAGTAAAACAAATTTGGCATCAAATCAATGATTACATGCTGTAAAATAGGATTAGGGATTTATGGCTATTTATTTATACATAGCCAAAGATTATGGTTCGATTTTTAAGCATAGTCGTCTAAGTACAGACCAATCTTGAAGAAAATAATGGCACAAACATATGTAGGTCATTCAAAAACAATTGTCAGGTCCTGGCTAGGAATTATTAGCACGAACACTAACCCTAGTCGGATTACTAGAAGAAATCATTTGCACAGATGAAAGTACTAATCACTTGTACCATTCAAACAATCAATACACTACATGGATCAAACAAAACTTACTTAGATTTAATGGATCGGGAGAACATAACCATAGGATTTCTATTCCAAAAAGGGGGAGGAAGGAGTAACCAGAGAAACCCTATGATCTATTTGACACATGAATGGGTATAGATGACTAACCAGCTGTCTGTCGTCGTCGGAGTCGTCACCGGAGTGGTCGTCGGAGTCGTCGCCGGGGTCGTCACCAGAGTTGGTGTGGAACTCCGCCTCCGGCTGTGGAAGCTCGACGACGTCAGGGTGCAGTGATAACTCACTGGTGGTTATGGCAACCTCTATCTCCATCTCCACGCCGTGCTCTGATGCTTTAGCAGCCCCAGTGTCGCCACTCCCTCCAATGGGGTGCTTCGGTGGCATCCTCATACACTGACGGCTTTGAGCACTGAGAGCGGCGTCGAGGATGCAAGCGGAGAGAGAGGATTGTGTGTGTGTAGCGAGGATGGGGGGTGCGGCCGCTCGGGCGCACCATTAATATGGAGTAGTGGGAGTTGTGGGAGAGAGGCGGGCGGCGTTCAAACCGATGGCTCGCCTCCCCGATGAGCCTGCGCACCGGACTACTGGCATGCCTACCAAAATTTCACACAACTACTCGCATGCCTCCCGGTGACACTGTGGAGCGAGCACGCCTCCGTCAATTCACACACCTGCACGCACGCCTTCCCGTCTACCTGCACGGCGGACTGCTCGCATGCGTCCCGTCAACTCACGCCTGCTCACACGCCACACGGGTCGCGCGGTGGCACGTATATTGTTTTTCTATTTGGAAGATTAATGCTGCCGCTTTATTGCTTAACCGAAGCATGGCACGTATCCATTGTTGGTCTAACGCTCACGGTTTGAATAAATAATCCGTTTGAGATATTGGTTCCCAATTATTAATAATCTCCCATTTGTAATTAGATAAAGATTACATCAAAACTAGTCTCAAATTTGACAAAAAAAGTACAATGTCACTTTGTATTGGTGTCCATATGACAACATGATAAGTTTCATGAACTTCAAATAAGTTTTGGATGTACTATAATTTAACAATCAAGATTCTCAATGGTTGAAATTTGTCGCACGGGGAGTAAACATGCACCCAGTAAACACATGTGTTTTTGCAATACATTTAGGTGCACTGTCACGTGTGCACGTAGCTCAAATTTGATTTTTGCACATTATACCCGAAGAAAATCAATCAATTAATGTACTAAAACGTCTTAATGATCTTTGTGATTTTTTCGAAATTAAAACGCCCCTCCTTTGGTAACATATGTTCACCGCGGGATAACTAATTTCACATGGATCGTAGTTGCGGTGGATTCGCGGTGTGTGTGGGTGTGTGCATCTGGGGGTGGCGGGTGGCTCGCAGTACACTACAAGTTGTGAGCCACCGTGTGGGTTGGCTGTTTTGTTAAGCAGGCCGGTGCCACATCAGAGTCATGAAATCGTTATTTAAAACATTACACAACACTTTCATACCTACATGTTTTGGCCGCATGTAGTCGATGGTTGTCCTACATGACACTCATACTTGCGTCTGATGCTTTCTGTGGGCCCGCGAGGTCGTCGTCCATCACTTTGACGAACAGCCGGCAGTGAGGTTAATTTGACCAGCAAGGTAGAATCTTTTTTATTTGTGTTATGGTGGTATATAGTACGCATCTAAGAGGTGGGAGGGGACTAGCATATATACTATATGTACGCGTCCGTGAACAAGTACACCTCACTCAGTGTCGGGACTTTTTGGTTTCCGAGGCACGTGCCACATAAAAATTGTGAAATTGGCTATTCAAACATCACACAACACCTCATTGGGCCATATGCATGCACACGATGGTTATCCTAGCTAGGACACTCATGTGTGACACTTCCATCTATGGGCCCACGAGGCCATTGTCGATGCATGCATGCATCACTTTGACCTACATCGGGAGAGGTTAATTAATTTTACCATCGATGAGGATTCTTTTGGGTTGTACATATTATGGCAGGAGCATATAGTATGCGATGAAGAGGAGGCAAGGGGACCATCATATGTAGTATGCTTCATGAACCTCGCTCTATGTGGGTGCATGGTTTATGGTTTTTGAGGCATGTGGCACATCAAAGTTGTGCATTTTGGGTATTCAACATATAAATGTTTGGCCCACATGCAAAGCGGTGGTGTTTGTCCTCTCGCACCCACTTAAGCGGTTATTAGCGATATCGATGCTTTTCATCTGTGGGCCCGCTTGGTCCATCACTACTTTTTTCCTGACAACAAGAGAGGTTAATTTGACTTAGGAGGGGATTATTATTTTTTCTTGTAATATGGTATATATATAGGTCATGCTCTGGGATGACATGCATGATACAGTTTGAGCCCACACACATGCATGTGTACGCATGAATCCCTCCCATCGAGTCAAAGTGGCTAGTACAACGACATGTCATGAACCGATCTCGCTCGGTGTGGGGAGCTAGTGTATGATTTTTGACGCACGCGCCACATCAATGTTGTGAAATGGTATTCAAACATGCATGCATGCATCACCTCCATACATATGCATGTAGTGGTTTCCTTTGAATGGTACACTCCCTCACGTGGTTATCAGCGACAAGCCTATATATTTGTGGGCCCGCATGGACATCCATGATCACCTTGACCAACAACAAGATAGGTTACCATGGCAGATTCTTCATTTGGTTTGTGTTATCGTAGTATAGGTCATGGTGAGATTCAGACCTTAAGTTTGGGTGCATATACTATGCACGCATGCAAGCATGAATCCCTGTCGTTGGCTAGAAGTGTGGTGTAACATACATATGCATCGTCAACCTAACCCTCACTCAGTGTGGGGATTTCTAGTTCGAAATCATGGTGCACATCAAAGTTGTTCCCTTGTTACTAAGAAACACACCTCTCCATACATATGTTTGGGCCACATGCATGCAATGGTTGTCTTCGAGGACTAGCTACTTGCGTGATTATTGGTGAGCTATCCCATCTCCAGGGTCGCATGGACAACCATCACTTTGAACAACAACAAGAGAGAGTTTGTACGACCAAGGTGGATTATTCTTGGTCCATTTTACGATCCATCTTGGTGAGATATGCCTCTCTGGCCCGCCGACTGAAAGTGTGTGTGTGGGGGGGGGGCATTGCTACTTCGCACTTTGCTAGGTGAATCTCGGTTGGGGGGGGCATGCATTCATAGCTTAGGATTCCCTTCGTAGCGACCCAAGGGGGGCTGCTAGCTACTTCGCACTTTGCTAGGTGAACCTCGGTTGTGGGGGGCATGCATTCATAGCTAAGGATTCCCTTCGTGATGACACGAGGGAGGGGGGATGCTAGCTACATCGCACTTTGGTAGGTGAACCTCGGTTGGGGGGCATGCATTCATAACTTAGGATTCCCTTCGTGCTGACACAAGGGAGGGGGGCTGCTAGCTACTTCGCACTTTGCTAGGGTGAACCTCGGTTTGGGGGGGCATGCATTCATAGCTTAGGATTCCCTTCATGCCGACACGAGGGAGGGGGGCTGCTAGCTACTTCACACTTTTCTAGGTGAACCTCGGTTGGGGGGGCATACATTCATAGCTTAGGATTCCCTTCGTGCCGACACAAGGGAGGAGAGGGATGCTAGCTACTTCACACTTTGCCAGGTGAACCTCGTTTGGGGGGAGTGGACATGCATTCATAGCTTAGGATTCCTTCGTGCCGACACGAGGGGGGGTGGGGGCTAGCAATACCATGCGCTTTGCGAGATAGGTGCCACATCGAAGTTGCATTTGGTATTTGAAAATCAAACCACCCTTTTCATACATAAATTTGGTCCACACACAAGTGTGTTCGTGTTCTGACCCTCTTCCGCGTCATTTTTCGCCAAATTTATGAACATTAGACAAGTCGGATGATCTATAGACAGGTTCACTCAAACTAACAGTGTGCCACGACGGTGCCCCTGTCACACACACATCCACATAGTACATTGGGCTCCATGAGGCTCCCCCTCTCAAAAATATCTGCCCGCCTCGAGGGTTTTTCTGTATCATAACACACAGTTGTTATCTCCGGACTGTGTGTGATGTATCTTGTTTCCAATCCCACCTGCATCCCTAGAAAATATATGCCTACCTCGAGGGTTTTTCTGTTTCATAACACACGGTTGTTATCTTTGGACCGTGTGCGATGCACTATCATCAAAATTTTCAATAGCCCCGGCATTTCACTCCTGCGTTTGACTCTCGCGTAGTAAAATTTTCAGTACCCGTGTCATTTCCTCAAACACCCCCCCACACACACACCAAAACCTCCTCGGTCATGCGCGCACACACACAACCCTCCCTCGCTTGAAACCCTAACAAGGTTCCCGCCGCCATTGTTGCCGCCGCCGCAAGGCCTCCATTATCAACATCTGCTGGTTTGCCCCTGCAGCTTACCCACCAATCTCCATACCCAGGCCGCCCTGAGTTTCTTAGATGATGCCTGCCAAATGCCCCCTTTCCCATAGATCCCCATTCCCATCCCCCACTCTAGACCGTCGCAACCTAAGCCCGGCTACGCTTCTCGTGGAGCTTGAGGAGCGACTGGCCCAAAAGAGGTGTATCGCGGTCTCTTCACCTGACGTCGCCGAGGAAGCTGATGACCATTACTGGCGGCGGGCACTCAAGCAGCGGGCTAGAGTATGTGGGCATGTCTCGGCCGCCGGCTACAACATCGAGGTCAACGACAGTGACGGCCTGGGGCGGGCTATGTCACTGGTTAAGTGGCCCACCCCAACCCCTCGGGTTCAACCGCCATCGATCTCATCCATGGCCCCACCGCTGATCTCCTCTGGCTCGCTGTCAACAATCTTCCATCCTACATCGCCATCGAGCCCCTTTTGTCATTTCTGAAGGACACGTTCTGCGACGCTGGCTTGGGATCCACAGCTTCCAAGTCAGACATCATCGATGGCGACCACGAGGAGGGCACCCTCTCAGGCTCTTCCAAGGGGAAAGAGCCCATCTTCTCTTCCAAGGGGAAAGCGCCCGTCTGCGACAGCAGGGAGGCACCCTACAGTCGTGCTCTTCCAAGGGGAAGGAGCCCATCTGCGGCAACATGGAGCGCATCCAGGATCCGTGCTCTTCCCGTGGGAACGAGCCCATCGGTGACAAGTGAGGAAACCCATGATTTGTTTTGTTGTGCCTCTTCACAGGGGGAAACACATGATTTGTTTTGTCGAGTCCCTTTTGTAGTGTAGTGAGAATATGTCTAGTTTTAATTGCTATATCTGGTTGTTTGCAGTATGCCTTGTTTATTTCAGTTGTTCACAATGTGATGCTCTATATGTGCAATTATTTATTGTGCAGTACATTTCATCAATCTAGTTTTAAACATACTAACAGGAATGCATATATTTGCTTGCTATTAAGCCTGTTATAGCTAGCCTATGCATCTTTTAAAGTTTTTTGATTGTTCGGTTGTTTGTAGTTACCATATGTCCAGTTTCAAATGCTATCTTTGGTTGTTCATAGTATGCCTTGTTTATTCCAGTTATTCACAACGTGATGTTCTATATGTGCAAGTATGAAATGTGCAGTTCAATTTCATCAGTACCAGTTTCAACAATACCACTATGAATGACTACATTTGGTTGCTGCATCTTGTAGTTAACATGCCTTTCCATTTTTATTTAACAATACATGTACTTAGACCGGCACAATATCAGTTTGAATGACTATGTTTGCTTGTTGTTAAATGTTAGGCTTGTTGTAGTTAACACACCTTTCCACTTGTTTTGCTTTACTAGCATGCTTAAACCTGCACATTGAAGCTATCTTTTGGAGATTATTTTGTCTTCCATGGATAATTTTGGTTGATGTTTAGCCTGTTGTGCTTAACATGCTTCTCGATGTACCAACATAGGACAATTTTGGGACGACTATTGTTTTCCATCGAGGTTAGTTTCATCCCATGGCTTATATCTACTCACAATTCAGGATATCGGTAGCTGGTACCATATAGGTCGGGGGCTGATAAGGGACTAATCGGTGAATTGGACTTTTAACTGAAATATCTGCAACCCATTTATCTATAGGTTAACTAGGGCCATATGTAATATATCTGAGGCTACATAGCAACATGCACTGTACTTAATGTCTAAATATGCAATCCTAGGCTACATAGCAACAAGGAAGAGTGTTACATTAATGTTCTAATGATGTCTAGATATACGTAGAAGAGCCGCAACAACAACAACAACACCACCCTGTTTGGATACTCAACTTAGCTAGAGGTTAGAGTTAGTTTCTAGCTCATGACTAACCCTGAACTAACTCCATCCAAAGAGTTTTTTGGATGACAGGGTTAAATTTGATAAATGCACTAGGAGAACTAGCTCCAATTAGCACTTCTTGGGTTGGATAGTTTTTTGGGTGGGTTATAGATGCAACTAGCTCAAACTAGCCCTCATGTTTAGATATACTTTAGGGCTATTTGAGCCCAAACTAGCTCAAACTAACTGTAACCCATGGATACAACGGCAGTTAATCAACCGATAATTTGTAAGAATGCACTAAACTCCTTCCGGCTCATAATATAAGATGTTAATTCATCTAATATGCGAGTATATTGGATGTTATAAGATACTTCCTTCGTTCCTAAATATTTGTCTTTTTAGAAATTTCAAATGGACTACCACATACAGATGTATATAGACATATTTTAGAGTGTAGATTCACTCATTTTGTTCCGTATGTAGTCACTTGTTGGAATCGCTAGAAAGACAAATATTTAGGAATGGAGAGAGTATTATAAAAGAGTGTTGTACTACATCATTGTGAAATTGCTATTTAACTTCTAATATTAACTTGGTGCTTTTAGGTACATATTTCACTCGTGCGCGTCGGTCCTAAACAAACAGTTTAAAACTCCTTTCCGCGACGGCATCTGGAACCGTCGCCAAGTGAGTGTGGGCGATAGGGGGGTCCTTCCCACATGACCCAGAAACCGTCGGGGATTTGCCCTCCTAGCACACACGTTCGGCAAAATGAGGTCGTGTGCGACCGGCGAGCACTCATATACGAAATACGTACAGTAGAGCTAAAAAAATACAATTATACGACGAAATTGTTTCCGGTCGCAAGTACACCCCACACAGTCAGTCCTCCCTAAATGTTTCTGTTCATATGCACATCCCACATAGTCGCTCCAAGGAAAACGTTTCTGTTCATAGGTACATCACACAAATTATTTCCTATTAAATCGTTTGCGTTATTGAATGTAGCACACATGGTCCGTAGAAGAAACTGTGTGGCAAAGGCTGTCCATGACACACAGTTTTTATGTGCTAAACGTTTGCACAAGGTGGCCTAATGCAAACAGTTTTCAAGAGAAAGTCGTGTGTGATTGTTCATTGATCCAACACGGCTTATTCCTAGAAACTGTGTGCATTGCCTGAGGTTATCACCCATGGAATTTTTTCAACAACCGTTTGCAATATCAAAATCCAATTAGCAGGCTAATTCGCCATTAGCAGGCTAATGGCCCTATTATTAATAATCCATTTATTAATCTAATTGACATTCATATTAAGCACACAATATATTTCACTTCCATATTAATGAAGCAGAATTTCATAATTGAAATACATCAGAGTACAACATAATATAGCTTCAGCACTCAGCTATCCCATTACACAACTGCACTAGCACCAAGTTCCACATGCAACATGTAGAACCTTTCGAAATTAGCATCATAGATGGTATATAAACAGATGCATCTCATCTGGAAAACTGCTGAAGCGGAAGGCGAATATTGAGCCTTCATTCATGTTGAAGGTCTTTGCAACTTTAGGCCAGTGCCTGTGGATGATTGATCATTCTTCCTTCGACCTCTTCAGGAACACTTCAATATTGAACCGTGGGTGTTGTATGAAAGCCTTCCTCGCCTCCTGACCATAGAGGTGGTTTGAGAGGTCATCATCAGAGAACTGCTTTGGAAAGGCCTGAAAACAAGGATGTGCATAAATATCTTCTCTATATTGGAAATGGGGCAAAGGAATAAAAAAGGCAAGGTATAATAGTTAGTACCATCTTGTAGTGAACTGATGTCTTCTTCATTGTGCAGACAAAGATCTTGTTGTTTTTTGTCGCTAATTTATTTATCCTAACAATCTTTCTGAGTTTCTTGATTTGATTGATATTCATGGACAACTCATTTCCCCATATGCAAAAAGGGTCGAACAGTGGGTCAAAACCTCTTAGACAACGGACCATGCACGTGCTAACCTCGATTGTAAACCTCAGTGCTTCCCATTGTTTCCCTGCAACATATATAAGGTAGTTAGTCATCAGGTTAAGTAAGAGTTCGCATGCTATCAGTAAAATATGTTGATGAAAAATAAGCACATTGCAGATTCATCAGATTAATTAAAGACACATGGAAAACCCATTTACCCAAACCAAGCATGATTAAGAACTAGGAAATATAGCGCTTGTATATGTTTATCATGTATTAAGTGCAGCCAAATTCGATTTATTCCTCACATGCACAACAATACAAAATTCTACCCACGACAATTGGACATCACATTGCAGAATTGAACCAAGAAGTCAACTAAACACCACAACAAATGAACCAAACATTAATTGAGCACCACATTGCACAATATAACATTGAACCAAGCAGTTAATTAAACACCACAACAAATCAACCAAACATTAACTGAGCACCACATTGCACGATATAATACTCCTAATAGAAGATCAGAGAGTTAACCAAATAGTTAACTACAACCAATTGTAGCAATTGTATTTGTTTCTCATGTATTTACTACATCCATATTCAATTTATTCCTCACATGGTATACAATAGCAGAATGCACCCACAATTTTCTAAAGATAAATTCGATTTATTTCTCACATGGGAGACAATACAAAATTGCAGCCTGAAGAATTGAACATCACATTTGCAGAATTGAACCAAACAGTTAACTGAAGACGACAACTAATTAACAAAACAGTGAATAAGTGAGCACCACACTGCGCGACATATAGAACATATACACTAGAGCAACAGATTGCATGGTGAAATTAGATAGCACAATTCACTAGATTTTGTGAAGGAAAGGTAGGAGTAGCACACGCAACGGGTAAACCGAGCATGCTTAACGGGTATAGCTAGCAATTGGAAAGGTGCTCCTCCAAGATCTGGGGGTCGGCATGAATGGCAGCCATCACGACCTCATCTGCGTGTGCGGCCGTGATTTTCTTCTCCGCTGCCAAATGCTCCTTGAGGTACTGGCTATACTATGTGCACCATGGCTTAGGCCGGCGCTTATTTGGTGGAGGGGCCGGTGATTTGGGTGGAAGGTGTCGCGATCGCGCCGGTGATACGTCTCCAACGTATCTATAATTTTTGATTGCTCCATGCTATATTATCTACTGTTTTGGACTATATTGGGCTTTATTTTCCACTTTTATATTAGTTTTGGGACTAACCTATTAACCGGAGGCCCAGCCCAGAATTGCTGTTTTTTGCCTATTTCAGTGTTTCGAAGAAACGGAATATCAAACGGAGTCCAAACGGAATGAAACCTTCGGGAACGTGATTTTCTCACCGAACGTGATCCAGGAGACTTGGACCCTACGCCAAGGCATCAGAGAGGCGGTCACGAGGGTGGGGGGCGCCCCCCCCCTAGGGCGTGCCCCCTACCTCGTCAGCCCCTCGGAGCTCCACCGGCGTACTTCTTCCTCCTATATATACCTACGTACCCCCAAACGATCAGAATAGGAGCCAAAAACCTAATTCCACCGCTGCAACTTTCTGTATCCACGAGATCCCATCTTGGGGCCTGTTCCGGAGCTCCGCCGGAAGAGGGCCGTCATCACGGAGGGCTTCTACATCATCATAGCCTCTCCGATGAAGTGTGAGTAGTTTACCTCAGACCTTCGGGGTCCATAGTTAGTAGCTAGATGGCTTCTTCTCTCCCTCTCTCGTGGAAATCTATTCGATGTAATCTTGTTTTTGCGGTGTGTTTGTTGAGACCGATGAATTGTGGGTTTATGATCAAGTCTATCTATGAATAATATTTGAATCTTCTCTGAATTCTTTTATGCATGATTGGTTATCTTTGCAAGTCTCTTCGAATTATCCGTTTGGTTTGGCCAACTAGATTGGTAGTTCTTGCCATGGGAGAAGTGCTTAGCTTTGGATTCGATCTTGCGGTGTCCTTTCCCAGTGACAGAAGGGGCAGCAAGGCACGTATTGCATCGTTGCCATCGAGGATAACAAGATGGGGTTTATTTCATATTGCATGAATTTATCTCTCTACATCATGTCATCTTGCTTAAGGCGTTACTCTGTTTTTAACTTAATACTCTAGATGCATGCTAGATAGCGGTCGATGAGTGGAGTAATAGTAGTAGATGCAGAATTGTTTCGGTCTACTTGTCACGGACGTGATGCCTACATACATGATTATGCCTAGATATTCTCCTAACTATGCTCAATTCTGTCAATTGCTCAACAGTAATTTGTTCACCCATCGTAGAATACTTATGCTCTTGAGAGAAGCCACTAGTGAAACCTATGGCCCCCGGGTCTATTCTCATCATATTAATCTCCATCACTTTAATCTTGCTTTGCTTTTTTACTTTGCCTTTTACTTTTCACTTTGCATCTTTATACAAAAAATACCAAAAATATTATATCTATCAGATCTCACTCTCGTAAGTGACCGTGAAGGGATTGACAACCCCTAATCGCGTTGGTTGCGAGTAGCTATCGTTTTGTGCAGGTACGAGGGACTTGAGCGTGGCCTCCTACTGGATTGATACCTTGGTTCTCAAAAACTGAGGGAAATACTTACCCTACTCTGTTGCATCATCCCTTCCTCTTCGGGGAAATCCAACGCAAGCTCAAGAGGTAGCAAGAAGGATTTCTGGCGCCGTTGCCGGGGAGTCTACGCTAAAAGTCAACATACCAAGTACCCATCACAATCCCTATCTCTCGCATTACATTATTTTCCATTTGCCTCTCATTTTCCTCTTCCCCCCAATTCACCCTTGCCGTTTTATTCGCCCTCTCTCTCTCTATCCTCCCTCTCTTCCTCTATTTGCCTCTTTTCCACTTGCTCTTGTTTGCTCGTGTGCTAGTTTGTTTGCTTGTCGTCATGTCTAGTCTCATATCTTCTCCGTTGCCTCCCGAGAATGAAGTTCTAAATTTTAAACAAAGGGAGGGAGAAAATCTAAAAGATGCTTGGTATAGAATTTGCAATGCTCAAAATAGATCTACCAGGAAGCAATCTACTTCAGTTCTTCTCCACAATTTTTATGTAGGTGTTAATCCTTGGTATAGATTTATCCTCGATACCATTACCGGAGGGAACTTCTTGGGTAGCCATACTTTTGATTCTTATAATGCTATGTTAGATTTATTTGGCTCACCACCTCTTTTGGTTAATGGAACCATGTTAACTTTGGAGCATGTTATGCAAAGACTTGGAATTATTGAAAATAAAGTTGCTACTATTGAATTAATTGAAAATCTAGATAAAAATATCCACTATCAAATTACTCAATATGGATCTAAGGTATGAATGGCTTTGAAAAATATTAAGGAAAAGGAACCCATAGTTAATGAGAAGATAAACTTGGATTCTACTAGAATTGATAAACTTGAGGGTATCATTACAAACTTGGGAACCGCTTTTTCTTCCGTAAGGAATACTCCAAGTCCTCCTACTAAAATTGCCAAGATTATGTATTTTCCTAAAAATAAGGGTGAATCATCTAGTAAGGAAACTGCGGATCTTAAATCTATAAGTATTCATCCCAGTCTTTTTGCTATCATTAAGGAACCAATGGGTACGAATGAATTTTTCGATCTTGTGCCTAAAAGTTTGATAATCACTAGAAAGAAAGAAATTCCTAAGGGAAATAGATGCCTCATCTAAGAATTGCCTACCAAAGATGGCAATACCTAGATCTATCCTCGCTTTTATGCCTAGCTAGGGGCGTTAAACGATAGCGCTTGTTGGGAGGCAACCCAATTTTATTTTTATTCCTTGATGTTTGCTCCTGTTTAGTAATAAATAAATTATTTAGCCTCTGTTTTGGTTGTGTTTTTTCTGTTTAATTAGTGTTTGTACCAAGTAGAACCGTTGGGAAGACTTGGGGAAAGTCTTGTTGAACTTGCTGTAAAAAAGAGAAACTTTAGCGCTCACGAGAACTGCTGTCATTTTTATTTGGAGAGTGATATTTAGTTAATTATTTTTGCAGATGATTAATAGATAAATTCCTCACGTCCAGCAATTTATTTTAGAATTTTTCGGGTTCCAGATCTTGCGCTAGCTACAGATTACTACAGACTGTTCTGTTTTTGACAGATTCTGTTTTTCGTGTGTTGTTTGCTTATTTTGATGAATCTATGGCTAGTAAATAGTGTATAATACATAGAGAAGTTGGAATACAGTAGGTTTAACACCAATATAAATAAATAATGAGTTCATTACAGTACCTTGAAGTGGTCTTTTGTTTTCTTTCGCTAACGGAGCTCACGAGTTTTCTACCTTAAGTTTTGTGTTGTGAAGTATTCAAGTTTTGGGTAAGGATTTGATGAATTATGGAACAAGGAGTGGCAAGAGCCTAAGATTGGGGATGCCCATGGCACCCCCAAGATAATCTAAGGACACCTAAAAGCCAAAGCTTGGGGATGCCCCGGAAGGCATCCCCTCTTTCGTCTACTTCTATCGGTAACTTTACTTGGAGCTACATTTTTATTCACCACATGATATGTGTTTTACTTGGAGCGTCTTGTATTATTTGTGTCTTTGTTTGTTAGTGTGCCACAATCATCCTTGCTGTACACAATTTTTTAGAGAGCCATACATTAATTAGAATTTGATAGAATACTCTATGTGCTTCACTTATATCTTTTGAGCTAAGTAGTTTTGCTCTATGTACTTCACTTATATCTTTTGAGCGTTATAGTTTTGCTCTATGTGCTTCACTTATATATTTTTAGCATTATAGTTTTTCTCTATGTTCTTCACTTATATCTTATTGAGCTAAGTAGTTTTGCTCTATGTGCTTCACTTATATCTTTTGAGCTAAGTAGTTTTACCCTATGTGCCTCACTTATATCTTTTGAGCGTTATAATTTTGCTCTATGTGCTTCACTTAGATCTTTTAGAGCACGGTGGTGGATTTATTTTAAAGAAACTATTGATCTCTCATGCTTTACTTAAATTATTTTGAGAGTCTCTTAATAGCATGGTAATTTTCTTAATAATAATATGCTTGGTATTCAACATTTGTGAAACTTTCTTTTGAGTGTGTTGAATACTAAGAAAAGATTGAGGCATGCTAATTGTTTTGAGATATGGAAGTGATAATATTAAAGTCATGCTAGTTGAGTAGTTGTAAATTTTAGAAATACTTGTGTTGAAGCTTGTGATTCCCGTAGCATGCACGTATGGTGAACCGTTATGTGATGAAGTCGGAGCATGATTTATTTATTGATTGTCTTCCTTATGAGTGGTGGTCGGGGACGAGCGATGGTATTTTCCTACCAATCTATCCCCCTAGGAGCATGCGCGTAATACTTTGCTTTGATAACTTCTAGATTTTTTCAATAAGTATATGAGTTCTTTATGACTAATGTTGAGTCCATGGATTATACGCACTCTCACCCTTCCACCTTTGCTAGCCTCTCTAATACCGCGCACCTTTCACCGGTATCATACACCCACCATATACCTTCCTCAAAACAGCCACCATACCTACCTATTATGGCATTTCCATAGCCATTCCGAGATATATTTCCATGAAACTTTCCACCGTTCTGTTTATTATGACACACTCCATCATTGTCATATTGCTAGCATGATCATCTAGTTGACATCATATTTGTGGCAAAGCCACCGTTCATAATTTTTTCATACATGTCACTCTTGATTCATTGCATATCCCGGTACACCACTGGAGGCATTCATATAGAGTCATATTTTGTTCTAAGTATCGAGTTGTAATTGTTGAGTTGTAAGAAAAATAAAAGTGTGATGATCATCATTATTAGAGCATTGTCCCAGTGAGGAAAGGATGATGGAGATTATGATTCCCCCACAAGTCGGGATGAGACTCCGGACGAAAAATAAATAAAAGAGGCCAAAGAAGCCCAAATAAAAAAAGAGGCCATAAAAAAAGAGAAGGCCCAAATAAAAAAATAAAAAAATGAGAGAAAAAGAGAGAAGGGACAATGTTACTATCCTTTTACCACACTTGTGCTTCAAAGTAACACCATGATCTTCATAGTAGAGAGTCTCTCATGTTATCACTTTCATATACTTGTGGGAATCTTTCATTATAGAACTTGGCTTGTATATTCCAATGATGGGCTTCCTCAAATTGCCCTAGGTCTTCATGAGCAAGCAAGTTGGATGCACACCCACTATTTTCTTTTTGAGCTTTCATATACTTATAGCTCTAGTGCATCCATTGCATGAAAATCCCTACTCACTCACATTGATATCTATTGATGGGCATCTCCATAGCCCGTTGATACGCCTAGTTGATGTGAGACTATCTTCCCCTCTTTTTGTTTACTCCACAACCACCATTCTATTCCACATATAGTGCTATATCCATGGCTCACGCTCATGTATTGTGAGAAGATTGAAAAAGTTTTGAAAAAGTTAGAGTATGAAACAATTGCTTGGCTTGTCATCGGGGTTGTGCATGATTTAAATACTTTGTGTGGTGAAGATAGAGCATAGCCAAACTATATGATTTTGTAGGGATAACTTCCTTTAGCCATGTTATTTTGAGAATACATAATTGCTTTGTTAATATGCTTGAAGTATTATTATTTTTATGTCAATATAAACTTTTTCTTGAATCTTTCTAATCTAAATATTCATATCACAATTAAGAGGATTTGCATTGAAATTATGCCAAGTAGCACTACGCATCAAAAATTCTCTTTTTATCATTTACCTACTCGAGGATGAGCAGGAATTAAACTTGGGGATGCCTGATACGTCTCCAACGTATCTATAATTTTTGATTGTTCCATGCTATATTATCTACTGTTTTGGACTATATTGGGCTTTATTTTCCACTTTTATATTATTTTTGGGACTAACCTATTAATCGGAGGCCCAGCCCAGAATTGCTGTTTTTTGCCTATTTCAGTGTTTCAAAGAAACGGAATATCAAACAGAGTCCAAACGGAATGAAACCTTCGGGAACGTGATTTTCTCACCGAACGTGATCCAGGAGACTTGGACCCTATGCCAAGGCATCAGAGAGGTGGTCACGAGGGTGGGGGCGCGCCCCCCCTAGGGTGTGCCCCCGCTGCCTCGTGGGCCCCTCGGAGCTCCACCGACGTACTTCTTCCTCCTATATATACCTACATACCCCAAACGATAAGAACCGGAGCCAAAAACCTAATTCCACCGCCGCAACTTTCTGTATCCACGAGATCCCATCTTGGGGCCTGTTCCGGAGCTCCGCCGGAAGAGGGCCGTCATCACGGAGGGCTTCTACATCATCATAGCCTCTCCGATGAAGTGTGAGTAGTTTACCTCAGACCTTCGGGTCCATAGTTAGTAGCTAGATGGCTTCTTCTCTCTTTTTGGATCTCAATACAAAGTTCCCCCCCTCTCTCGTGGAGATCTATTCGATGTAATCTTCTTTTTACGATGTGTTTGTTGAGACCGATAAATTGTGGGTTTATCATCAAGTCTATCTATGAATAATATGTGAATCTTCTCTGAATTCTTTTATGCATGATTGGTTATCTTTGCAAGTCTCTTCGAATTATCCGTTTAGTTTGGCCAACTAGAATGGTAGTTCTTGCCATGGGAGAAGTGCTTAGCTTTGGGTTCGATCTTGCGGTGTCCTTTCCTAGTGACAGAAGGGGCAGCAAGGCACGTATTGCATCGTTGCCATCGAGGATAACAACATGGGGTTTATTTCATATTGCATGAATTTATCTCTCTACATCATGTCATCTTGCTTAAGGTGTTACTCTATTTTTAACTTAATACTCTAGATGCATGCTGGATAGCGGCCAATGAGTGGAGTAATAGTAGTAGATGCAGAATCGTTTCGGTCTACTTGTCACGGACATGATGCCTACATACATGATTATGCCTAGATATTCTCATAACTATGCTCAATTCTGTCAATTGCTCAACAGTAATTTGTTCACCCACCATAGAATACTTATGCTCTTGAGATAAGCCACTAGTGAAACCTATGGCCCCCGGGTCTATTCTCATCATATTAATCTCCATAACTTTAATCTTGCTTTGCTTTTTTACTTTGCCTTTTACTTTTCACTTTGCATCTTTATACCAAAAATACCAAAAATATTATATCTATCAGATCTCACTCTCGTAAGTGACCGTGAAGGGATTGACAACCCCTAATCGCATTGGTTGCGAGTAGCTATCGTTTTGTGCAGGTACGAGGGACTTGAGCGTGGCCTCCTACTGGATTGATACCTTGGTTCTCAAAAACTGAGGGAAATACTTACGTTACTCTGCTGCATCATCCCTTCCTCTTCGGGGAAATCCAACGCAAGCTAAAGAGGTAGCAGACGGCGGTCGGGGCATGTGGGATGTGGAAGGAGTAGGAGGATGGGGGTCGGGTGTGGATTACCTGCCTGGATAAAGGAGGCTGAGCAGCGTGAAGGAGATTCGCCGGCGAGAAGGCGGCGGCGCTGCAAGAAAGGAGTGATGGTTTCAAATTGGAAAGGAAGGCGGAAAGAGGGTTAATGTGACTTTTGGTAAGGCGGAGGGGTGGAGAGGTAGATATTTCCGCGGAAGCCGAAAATTTGGAATCGCTTCAGCCAAAAAACTGGCGCGCAAACTGTCATCAGACACGGTCCCTTATTCAGAACTGTGTACGATATGTGGACATCACAAACAATTCAGATAGCTTAACCCGTGTGTGATGAGTTCGAACGTCAATAGTTTTGGTTTGAATTTCGATGGTTATAGTGGTCATCCACCTGAGAAGCAACAGCGGCCGTTTGGGATGCCTTTGCCGCCCGGCCGCAAATTGCGGCCGTGCTCATGCACCTTGTTAGCACGCGCATGGCGGCTGCGGCCGCGCTCTCACCGGGGTGGGCCACCGAAGTAGCCCTCAGGACGTGGGTCCACGTGCCCATCTTTCACTAGCGACGATTGAACAATGAAATGATATTTGGGGAGCGAGCTAGTGCACTTGAGACGCCGGTTGTAGACTGTAGCCGACGCACCTTCTCGCGTAAGCCATGGCCGTACTATACACCGACGGTGCTCCAAGATATTTTGTACTAAATCTCACACGGTTGCTGATAATAAACTGTGTGCGATCTACTTGATTTTACATCTTGATTTGAATTACATAATGGGGTCACAACGGCAATGGACGGTGTTTGAATTGCTAGACCTTTTATCTGGAGTGAACATGCAACTATATGTGTGTCGTAAAGGAATTGGAATTATTCAGGGTTCATTTGAACATTTTATACATTAAATTGGTTTCCTAGCCATTTCAGGTGAACAATTCAAATTTGAACTACGTGCACATGCTCCAGTGCATATAAATTGGTTGAAAAATCAAATATGTGTCCTTGGGTGCATGCTTAGGTCCCACGCAAGAAATTGGAATGAATTTCAAACACCAGGGCACCGTTGATTGCCGGCAAAACATTGAGATGCCTAGTTTTTAAATTCTATTAAAGCCAAAACTCGTCTGGAATTCATGATACTTGGCATGCTATCATGGAGCAGCATCAACATGTTGTGGTACAAATTTTGTCCCATTTGGGGCAGGTTTGGGTATATGCTTCTCACAAACCGGAGCTTCTCACAACAAGCATGATGGTTTTCGGTAGGGAACATCCCACCTTTGTGGACGAAATGATATCCATTGCCTCTTATTGATTTCAAATTTCTTTCTTGTGTCAACATAGAACAACAGGAGTGTTGTGTGATTTTTTGTAATTTTTCGGGGTTCGTTTGGACATTTTATGCATTAACTGAGTTTTCAATGCATTTTATGTGCATAATTCGAATTTGAACTACATGCACATGCTCCAGTGCATATAAATTGGTTGAAAAATCAAATATGTGTCCTTGGGTGCATGCTTAGGTCCCATGCACGAATTGGGAATAAATTTCAAACACCAGGGCATCGTTGATTGCCAGCAAAACATTGAGATGCTTGGTTTTTAAATTCTAGTAAATGCAAAACTCGTCTGAAATCCATGAAACTTGGCATGCTATCATGGAGCGGCATCAACATGGCGTGCTACAAATTTTGTCCCATTTGGGGCAGGTTTGGGTATATGCTTCTCACAAACCGGAGCTTCTCACAACAAGCATGATGGTTTCCGGTAGGGAACGTCCCACCTTTGTGGACGAAACGATATCCATTGCCTCTGACTGCTTTCAAATTTTTTTCTTGTGTCAACATAGAACAGCAGGAGTGTTGTGTGATTTTTGTGATTTTTCGGGGTTCGTTTGGACATTTTTATGCATTAACTGAGTTTTCAATGCATTTATGTGCATAATTGAAATTTGATCTACATGCACATGCTCCAGTGCATATAAATTGGTTGAAAAATCAAATATGTGTCCTTGGGTGCATGCTTAGGTCCCATGCAAGAAATGGGACTTTTTTTTGAAGCTAAAATGCCTTCCGACTCTTTATTCATTAGGCGCTAGCATGTCTGACTGCAAACAATCAGTCAGCCACCCAGGGATTGTACCAAAAAATTGCATAACAACAGAAAGTTTTATCGAATGCCTAGCTAGACGATGTGCCGCCATGTTAGTCTGGCGACACGTAAACCGTAGCCTAAATCCCTGGAAGAAAGTAGACATCTCCTTCATCTCCATGATGAGGTGAAAACACGTCGACCTCTGAGGTGCTTCCCAGAGTCGCTGGATCTCCTGACAATCTGTCTCCAACACCACCTGCTGCAAGCCCATGTCTCGTGCCATTAGGATCGCGTCTCTGCATGCAAGTAGTTCAATGGATAAGGGATCAGTAACTCCATCATATCATGATCCTACCACTCTAACGAGTGCTCCATGATGATCTCTAGCAATGAAGCCTGCCCCGCCACATATTAGACCCGCGTCCGTAGCTCCATCGGTGTTGACCTTTATCCACCCATCCTCAGGTGGTAGCCACCTCCGGGGAGTAGTAACTTGGGCCTTCCTCCTCTCAGGGATTTCCAGTACCCTGATAATCTCTTCTATAATCACCATTGATTTGACCGGGTGGTATACTAACTCAGCATGAGTATAACTGTTCCTGGAGTGCCACACAGCCCACATCACAGTGATCATAATAGCCGCCACCTCCTTCTTGAACAAACGTTGATCTAACAGATCTCGAGACCATGACAATGGGTGTAACCGTGGTATATCAATACCAAAGAAGCGCTCAGCTGCTTCCCAAAAACGTTTTGCGTGGTCACACTCCATAAGCGAGTGAAACAGCGTTTCATTGTCATGTCCACACATCGGGCAATGCGGTAGCTGCTTGATGTGTCTCCTCTTGAGCTCACCAAAGGAAGGCAAGAACTCCTTTAGCACGCGCCACCAAAACACCCGGATCTTTGGAAGCACATTGATCTTCCATAATGCCTTCCACATGATCGATTCACCGGAAGATCAACCAACTATCTCAGCCACCCGTAGCTTAGATTGCACCTCGTGTCTGTATGCCGACCGGATTGTGAAGATACCAGAATTTTCCCGTGACCATGCCCACACATCCGCGCCTGCCACACGTGGTCTTGCCATGGCAAGAATAGCTGCCGCATCTGGGGCATAGAAAATGCTCTGAACGAGCTCCTTATCCCACTGATTTGACACTGGGTCAATCAAGTCCAACACTAACATGACTGAGTTTTGCTTGAGGGCTCCCAACGGTTTCATAGATATAGTTCCATCTATCCATTGATCATGCCACACTTCGGTGGTCTCTCCATTACCAATTCGCCGAATGAGTCCCTTCTTCAACATCTCTCTCCCTATGATGATTGCTTTCCATGTCTTGGATGCACTCGCGGGGCATCCCGCCGTTAGGAAATCCTCATGAGGGAAATAGCGTGCTTTAAGCACTCGTGCACACAAGCTGTTTGGATTCTCAAGAATCCTCCATGCTTGCTTTGCCAACATCGCATCATTGAAAATTTCCAAGTCTCGGAATCCCATCCCTCCTTGTGACTTCGCAATGCACATCTTATCCCACGATTGCCAATGCATTCCTTTTCTGTCAAGAGATCCAGCCCACCAATATTTGGACATATTCGTCGTCACTTGCAAGAAATGAGACTAAATTTCAAACTTCGGGGCACCGTTGATTGCCGCCAAAACATTGAGATGCATGGTTTTTAAATTCTAGTAAATCGAAAACTCGTCTAAAATTCATGAAACTTGGCATGCTATCATGGAGCGGCATCAACATACCGTGGTACAAATTTTGTCCCATTAGGGGCAGGTTTGGGTATATGCTTCTCACAACAAGCATGATGGTTTTCGGTAGGGAACATCCCACCTTTGTGGAAAAAACGATATCCATTGCCTCTTATTGCTTTCAAATTTTTTTCTCGTGTCAACATAGAACAACAGGAGTGTTGTGTGATTTTTTGTGATTTTTCAGGGTTCCTTTGGACATTTTTATGCATTAACTGAGTTTTCAATGCATTTTATGTGCATAATTCAAATTTGAACTACATGCACATGCTCAAGTGCATATAAATTGGTTGAAAACTCAAATTTGTGTCCTTGGGTGCATGCTTAGGTCCCATCAAGAAATGGGAATGAATTTCAAACACTGGGGCACCGTTGATTGCTGGTAATATATTGAGATGCATGGTTTTTAAATTCTAGTAAATCCAACACTCGTCTGAAATTCGTGAAACTTGGCATGCAATCATGGAGCGGCATCAACATGCCGTGGTACAAATTTTGTCCCATTTGGGGCAGGTTTGGGTATATGCTTCTCACAAACTGGAGCATCTCACAATAAGCATGATTGTTTTCGGTATGGAACGTCCCACCTTCGTGGACGAAACGATATCCATTGCCTCTTATTGCTTTCAAATTTCTTTCTCGTGTCAACATAGAACAATAGGAGTGTTGTGTAATTTTTGTGACTTTTCGGGCTTCGTTTGGACATTTTTATGCATTAACTGAGTTTTCAATGCATTTTATGTGCATAATTCAAATTTGACCTACATGCACATGCTCCAGTACATATAAATTGGTTGAAAAATCAAATATGTGTCCTTGGGTGCATGCTTAGGTCCCATGCAAGAAGTGGGAATGAATTTCAAACACTGGGGCACCGTTGATTGCCAGCAAAACATTGAGATACATGGTTTTGAAATTATAGTAAATCTAAAACTCGTCTAAAATTCATAAAACTTGGCATGATATCATGGAGCGGCATCAACATGTCATGGTACAAATTTTGTCCCACTTGGGGCAGGTTTGGGTATATGCTTCTCACAAATCAGAGCTTCTCACAACAAGCATGATCGTTTTCGATAGGGAACGTCCCACCTTTGTGGACGAAACGATATCCATTGCCTCTTACTGCTTTCAAATTTTTTTCTCATGTCAACATAGAACAACAGGAGTGTTGTGTGAAATTTTGTGATTTTTTGGGGTTAGTTTGGACATTTTTATGCATTAACTAGGTTTTCAATGCATTTATGTGCATATTGAAATTTGAACTACATGCACATGCTCCAGTGCATATGAATTGGTTGAAAAATCAAATTTGTGTCCTTGGGTGCATGCTTTGATCCCATGCAAGAAATGGGAATGAATTTCAAACATCGGGGCACCGTTGATTGCCGGCAAAACATTGAGATGCATGGTTTTTATTTCTAGTAAATCCGAAACTCGTCTGAAATTCATGAAACTTGGCATGCTATCATGGAGCGGCATCAACATGCTATGGTACAAATTTTGTCCCATTTGGGGCAGGTTTGGGTATATGCTTCTCAGAAACCGGAGCTTCGCACAACAAGCATGATGGTTTTCGGTAGGGAACGTCCCACCTTTGTGGACGAAACAATATCCATTCCCTCTTATTGCTTTCAATTTTTTTCTTGTGTCAACATAGAACAACAGGAGTGTTGTGTGATTTTTTTGTGATTTTTCGAGGTTCGTATGGACATTTTTGTGCATTAACTGAATTTTCAATGCATTTTATGTGCATAATTCAAATTTGAACTACATGCACATGCTCCAGTGCATATAAATTGGTTGAAAAATCAAATCTGTGTCCTTGGGTGCATGCTTAGGTCCCATGTAAGAAATGGGAATGAATTTCAAACACCGGGGCACCGTTTATTGCCGGCAAAACATTGAGATGCGTGGTTTTTAAATTCTAGTAAATCCAAAATTCTGTTAACCATTCACGTGACGCCATGTGTCTTTGTTTTAATGGCTGTAGGAGGTGTCGTGCGGACAACTGCTTGATCTTGACTGAACGGGAGGCGTGTGAGCGCCGTCCGATGCATAGGCTGACCAAGAGGCGTGCAAGCTGTCCTTGAGTGCGCAGGCTCACCGGGAAGCATGCGAGTTGTATGCTGCGCAGGCTCACTCGGAAGCGAGCCCTTTGACTTCCATGGCCACCCGCCTTGCTCACATCCTCTCCATTAATGGCGCCCAAGCCTCAGTTTAGTTCGCTTTTTAAATATAAAATACTCATCGCAAACGTTTTAGTTAGAACACATGTATGCAAACCGACAGCTTCCCCACGAAGCCAATAGAAAATGTGCCAAGCAAGATTTCTGCAGCTCTTGATCGCAAACATTTTAGATAGAACACCCATATGCAAAGTGAGAGCAGTGCAGGATTTGTGCGTCCCTTCAATGCAAACGATTGTTTGGATGACCCGTGTGGAACCACGTACAGACAATTTGGTAAGATCTGTCAATCCTTGTGACACTTCGATTTGTCAAAATATGAAGCTAAAAATCACTAGCAGTATCTATTTTTTGTAACTAAAATTCAGTAATTAAGCATATATTTCATTAATAGATTAAGCAGTCGTTCTTAGTTTATACAAACAGTTCAATTCGACAGCTGAACCGACCAAACTTTTCCCCAATTGTTGCCAACCACGTATTGAAATAGCTAGTTCAACTATATATACTAGCTATTTTAAGTACGTTGTACAGTTCCACCACATCTATAGTCAGATGAACTGAACAAAATAGCCCCTACATACTACTACTACTGCGGAGGGGCTTTGTACTACTTCCGGCTACCTCTCCTCTGCCGAGCGCTCTTAGTAAGAGGCGGAGGAGGAGGACCCTACCGACGAGCTGGGCAACCACAATGCGGGGCCTCCTGCTAATGCAGCTTCAGTGACGCTCGCCTCAAACGCCCTCTGCCGCTCCAGACGACCCCTCTCAAAGCGGTGGTTCTCCTCGTAGATCTCCCGATTCCTCCCCTCTAAGGCGGCTTGTGCCGCTGCCACTGCGGTGGTAAGGCTCTTTGCATGCTCGACAAGGCGCTCCTCATCCTCCCGCAGGAACTCAGTGTAGCGCATAAGGTCGTTGTCGCACGTGCGAGCATCCACCTCCGCCTCCTGCCTTAGGGCGGCGGTGGCCAAGCGGGTGATGACCCCGGCGGTCGACGACGGGGTGGCGGCCACGACCACCACCTCCCGCCTTCGGGCCACGGTGGCAGAGCGGGTGATGGCCACAGTGGCCGGCAGTGGGGTGGCGGTACGGATGGCAATGGGTCGGGTTTGGATCGGGTTGACCAATATCAAATCCATATCCATATCCATGGAGGCAGTCCTAGCCCATCCATAAAAAAATCCATGGGCAAAAAATTGTGACCATGTCCAAATCCGATGGATATCCATACCCATTGGATATCCACCGGGTCCTCTCGAGACCTATACATAAGACATAACTCATTGCACAATGTGCACTCCGCATTGGCATGCTTACTCCCCGCCGTGCAGTCATAGCCCTTGCATTGTCCCACTGCTGCGGCCATGCATCAATGAGTGTGTGGAAAAGTGAAGACGGAGGGGTCAAGGAGATATGGAGCTAGGTTGTCGTAGGCCAATAGTGGCTGCAGCAGCGATCCACCTTACGTGGGGGTAGCGGCTGGCAGCGGCGGCCACCTCTAGGTCTATGAGAGGAGTAACTCAAGGAGATGGCACCGATTCTCAATGACTAGTCATTTAATTAGTGTAGATAATAGGATGAGAAGGTGCATTGGAGTATGTTATGGTGGGGATTGTGTAATTTCTTTTGGATGTTTTAGATAAAGGATAAAATTATAGTGGGGCATGTGACTATGGGGTAGGGGTAGCAGAATATTGCCCGTTATGTCAGACTGTCGGGTCGGGTTTGGATATATCCATGGGTACAAGATTATGTCCATGCCCTATCCATGAGTAACCGGGTCGGGTTTGGGCACTGCCCATGGGCGCAAAAGCACATCCAAACCCTATCCATTCAGGTTGGATATCCATGGGTATCCATGTCCATGGATAAAATTGTCATCCTTAGGTGGCGGTCACGACGGCCATCTCCCACCTTCAGGTCGCCGCGGGAGAGCGGGCGACGGCCCTGGCTTTCGACGGTGGTGTGGCGGCAATGGCGGCCGGCAACAGCTGCCGACGGGCACCAACGGCGAAGCATGTGGTGGGTGTTCCACACACACCCAACAAGGACGCCACACGCACTACACTACGCCGGGGCTGCGCCGCCGCCGTGGTGTAGCCTCCCAGCTGGAGATGTCCTCTGATGACGGCTGATAACCCACAAGTATAGGGGATTGCAACAGTTTTCAAGGGTAGAGTATTCAACCCAAATTTATTGATTCGACACAAGGGGAGCCAAAGAATATTCTCAAGTATTAGCAACTGAGTTGTCAATTCAACCACACCTGGAAACTTAATATCTGCAGCAAGGTATTTAGTAGCAAAGTAATATGATAGTAGTGGTAACATAGCAAAAGTAATATTTTTTGTTTTATAGTGATTGTAACAGTAGCAACGAAAAAGTAAATAAGCGAAGAACAGTATATGAAAAGCTCATAGGCATTGGATCGGTGATGGAGAATTATGTTGGATGCGATCGATCATGCAATAGTTATAACATAGGGTGATACAGAACTAGCTCCAGTTCATGAATGTAATGTAGGCATGTATTCCGAATATAGTCATACGTGCTTATGGAAAAGAACTTGCATGACATCTTTTGTCCTACCCTCCCGTGGCAGCAGGGTCCTAGCGGAAACTAAGGGATATTAAGGCATCCTGAATGGATCGATATGGTTGACTAGAGGGGGGTAAATAGGCAACTAACAATTTTTAACTTTTCTTTACCAAATTAAACTTTGCATCAAAGTAGGTTGTCTAGATGTGCAACTAGGTGAGCAACCTATATGATGCAACAACAACTAACAAACAAGCAAGCAAGAGAAGTAACACTAAAGAGCTTGCACAAGTAAAGGTAAGAGATAACCAAGAGTGGATCCGGTGAAGACGAGGATGTGTTACCAAAGTTCCTTCCTTATGAGGGGAAGTATGTCTCCATTAGAGCGGTGTGGAGGCACAATGCTCCCCGATAAGCCACTAGGGCCACCGTATTCTCCTCATGCCCTCGCATAATGCGAGATGTCGTGATTCCACTATTGGTGCCCTTGAAGGCGGCAACCGGACCTTTACAAACAAGGTTGGGGCAATCTCCACAACTTAATCGGAGGCTCCCAACAATACCACGAAGCTTCACCACAATGGACTATGGCTCCGTGGTGACCTCAACCGTCTAGGGTGCTCAAACACCAAATAGTAACAAGATCTGCTAGGGATAGGTGGGGGAATCAAAAATCTCTTGGTGGAAGTGTAGATCGGGGCCTTCTCAACCACCCCCGAGCAAATCAACAAGTTTGATTGGCTAGAGAGATAGATCGGGCGAAAATGGAGCTTGGAGCATTAATGGAGCTTGAGGGGGAAGATGTAAGTCAACGGAGAAGAAGGGAACCCCATTTTATAGTGGGGGCAACAATCCAACCGTTGCCCCACTAAAAAGTCCCGTAGAGGGCGGTACTACCGCGGGAGACAGCGGTACTGCCGCTGGGTTAAGAGGTACTACCGCTCCCTTCAGCGGTACTGCCGTGCAGAACGAAAGGCGAAGGGAACGAGGGAACCGGACGGTACTGCCGCAGAGGAAGGGCGGTACTGCTGCAAATGAGCGGTACTGCCGCACTACTGCCGCAGCGAGGTACCGCACAATCCGACACAGAAAAAGACCCCTCGATTCGAGACGGTAGGGACCTGGCGGGCCAGCGGTAGTACTGCTACGGAGGCACCGGTGGTACTGCCGCTTGTGACCCCTCAGCGGTTCTACCACTGGGTACCACGGTACTATCGCTGGGACCCAGACAAAACCCACAAGAAGACAGAAGATCTTTCCGTAGAAGCGGAAGGGCTCGGAGGGTGAGAAGCGGATGTGTACGTGATGATTCCACCCAAGCAATACCAAAGCGGACCCCTCTTGATAGTACGGTGCCCTCTACGCAACTAGTCCATCGAGAAAGAAACGAAAGAGCTACGCCGTCTTGAGTGACACTCCGAGGGAAGGAAATTGTCTCGTGCCAAGGATGAATCTCTGAAATGCTCAAAGCACACGATTAGTCCGCAAACACGTTGTCATCAATCACCAAAACCACATCGAGAGAGATATGCCTCAACAATCTCCCCCTTTTTGGTGGATTGATGACAACTAGGGATTTGCACAAGGAAAAGATATAACAGAATGGATACTTAGAACTACAAAATATAGATGGGCTCCCCCTGAATGTGTGCACGTAGTTAGTGGAGCCTTTGGAATGCAAGACACAAACATTCGGATCAATACTCCCCCTATATTTTATAGTCCAACAATTCTAAGCACAGGATATATGATAGCAGGCTATAAAACAGGATAAGCATGCAACTCATAAGATACTACAGTACTGAATAGACATAAGTAATAAGGTAGCGATAGGGTAGCATATGTCTCACACCATATGTCTAGAACTTAGGTCTTATTGTCGGCGTACTGGGAACCAGGGTACCCAGACTTGCTTGTCTGCGGCCCGCGTCGCGGTCCTGGTACGGCCCGGTAGGGCCCAGCTGATCGACCAGCTGCTCAAGACCCTCGCGAGGGGGCCAACCATTGCGAGGAGAACGACCAATACCTCCTCAGGGATCGGACTCACCAAGGCTGCTCCGGAGGGGCAACCAAGACCTCTCCCAAGAGTGGCCTCGGCTAGGCTGCTTCGGGAGGGCGTTGATCTCAAGGGAAGGGTTGCCTCGGGAGGAGGCAGTGATGCAAGCCATGACAAACCGTGCTAGCGGGCGCCAGCGCGTGCCAGCGGGGGCAGTTTCCATATCGGTGCAAAGGAGACCGGGCAGGCGCAGGTTCCCGAGGGGCGAGACAAAGGTTTCCCCTTTGGTGCAACAAGACCGAATACCGCAAGGATGGTAGGAAGGATGTCATCACCAAGCCCACAACCGCGTCACCGCCCGCCCTCTTTGCAGGCGAAGACCGCCTTTTGTCAGGATAGGAGCATCCTTGTGTTCCCACGCAAATGGCCATTGTGGGATTCCCTTCCCACCTAAACATTTTGGGGGAAGAGGACCCTGGCCGTCTATATATGTAGCTAGGGTTCCTAGCATAGAGACGGACCAACCCATTGGGACTTAGCATAGCAAAGGAGCAAGAACATCCGCTTCCTCACCCCTCTTGAGCTCGCCTCCTGAGCTCGGGAAACGACTGTATTTGTTCATACTCGAGCCCTCGCGAGGCCCACCACCAGGAGAAGATCGAGGCGCTAGGTGGACGTGTAGTGGGAGAGATCTTCGTCACGCCCCTGTGTTCGAATATTAAGGGTTTTGCGGAGCCCGAAATCCGACATTTGGCGTGCCAGGTAGGGGGTGTGTCAAGATCTCGCCTCTCCGACGACCTCGCCTCCCCTCTTCTACCCTACGACGCCATGGCGAAACCTGCCTGCTTCATCCGCGCGGAGGCTGGGGCCGTTCCCGTTGCCTGGGCGGCGTCGACGGACCGCGCTGCTCACGGGCGCTTCGTCCCCCACATCGACGACCCCATCGCCGGCCCGCCCACTGGGGAGCGGCCCGTTACACCACTCCCGATTCCCCTGGCCTCGCTGGTGGCGCTTCTAACGGCCCAGGAGATGCTCTAACACCGGCCGCCTGCCGCGGGACTTGACGCTTGGGTGCCTCGCCCCGGCAAGCTGTTGGATGCTGTCGGCGGGGCGTCACCGTGCCACGGGGTCGCCTGCATCATCGGAGGATCCTAGGCGCCGGTGTCGACCCGTCACGCTAAATCACACCTTCGACGGCTGGGGGCCGCCGCTCGGCCGCAGGAGGCCCTGCGGGGGCTTGGCGCGCAGGGGCACACCATAGTCTTCGGCCCCGACGACCGCACCAGAGCTACAACCGGCACATGCATCCTCCCCACGGTATGTACCCCCACCATCTGTGGGGTGGCCGTCACAAGGACCCTCGTCGACGGCGGCGCCGGGCTCAACATCCTCTCTCCGGAGGCCTTTGGTCGTCTGCCGGTGGCCTACGGGCGGCTCCTCCGCACCAAACCCTTCTCGGGGGTCGCAGGCTCGGCCGCCCCGCTCGGGCAGGTCTGCCTCCCCGTCACCTTCGGGACGCACGCCAATTACTGGACCGAGCTTGTCGACTTTGACGTTGCGCCTATCCACCTGCCCTACAATGCCATCCTCGGTCTCCCGGCCCTGGCCAAGTTCATGGCGGCGACTCACCCGGGCTACAACATCGTCAAGATGCCCGGGAGTAGTGGCACCATCACCATCAAAGGAGACACCAAGGCTGCTCTTCAGGTCCTCGAGCACGCTTATCGAGCCGCTACCGTGGCTCGCCCAAGCATAGAGGGGGCTCCGGAGGCCGCCGAAGCCGCTCCAGCTAAAAAGAAACAGCTCTTCTCTCAGGATCGCGCCGAGACCAAGCAGGTACCCGTCGATGAGGGAGACGCGAGCTCCACTTTCACCATTGGTGCGAGCCTTCTTCCAGAGCAAGAGGAGGCGTTGGTGGCCTTCCTCAGGGCGAACAAGGATGTGTTGGCATGGAAGGCGACCGACCTGGTCAGGGTGCCTAGGCACGTCATCGAACACCACCTCACGGTGTGCCCGAACGCACGACCTATCAAGCAAAAGGCGCGGCGGCAGGCTCCGGAAAAGCAGGCCTTCATCGTCCAGGAGGTCCAAAAGCTAGAAGGAGCAGACGTTATCCGGGAGGTGCGCCACCCAGAATGGTTGGCCAACCCCGTCATCATCCCGAAGAAAGGAGGCAAAGAGCGCATGTGCGTCGACTTCACGAGCCTCAACAAGTTCTTCCCTCAGGACCCGTTCCCTCTCCCTCGCATCGACCAGATCGTGGACTCAATGGCCGAGTGCGACATGCTTTGCTTCCTCGACGCCTTCTCGGGCTACCACCAGATCAAAATGGCAGTACAAGATGTAGAGAAGATGTCGTTCCTGACCCCATGCGGGACCTATTGCTACATCTGCATGCCTTTCGGGATGAGGAACGCAGGTGCCACCTTCCAGCGGCTGATGTACATCACCCTCAGCCCTCAGCTCGGGAGGAACGCAGAGGCCTACGTCGACGACATCGTGGTCAAGTCCAAGGAGGCCAAGACCCTAATCGGGTACTTGGAGGAAACGTTCGCCAACCTGCGCAAGGTGAACTTATGCCTCAACCCGGAAAAATGTGTGTTTGGGGTCCCCTCGGGCAAGCTGCTAGGATTCCAGGTCTCGCACCAGGGCATTGAAGCCAACCGGGAGAAGGTGAAAGCCATCGAGAGAATGAAGCCGCCCACGACCCTGAGAAAATGCAGAAACTTGCAGGATGTGTGACGTCCTTGGGGCGTTTCATCTCGAAGCTCGGCGAGCGCGCCCTCCCCTTCTTCAAGCTCATGAAGAGGAAGGAGCCTTTTGAGTGGACTCCAGAGGCCGACGCTGCCTTCCAAGATCTCAAGAAGTACCTCACCAGCCCGCCGGTTATGGTGGCGCCAAGGCCTCAGGAACCCTTGATCCTTTATCTCGCCGCTACGCCTCACTCCACCAGCGCGGCGTTGGTAGTGGCACGAGAGGAAAGGGTCAGGGGCCAGAGCTCACGGAAAGACCCGATGCCCTCCGGAACTCCGCTAACTCACGGCACGACCTCCGGAGCCGACACGGCCACAACGTCTGGCGACCCTGCCGGCCTATGTAAAGCTCCTGAGCCATCAGAAGCGCCTAAGGATCCCGCATCACCAACCCTCATGGAGCATCCCGTGTACTTCGTCAGCACCGTGCTCCACGACGCTCGCTCGCGCTACCCCATGCCCCATAAGCTGCTGCTGGCACTCCTCGTTGCTTCCAGGAAGCTGCGCCACTATTTTCAAGGCCATCCCATCAAGGTCGTCTCAGCCTACCCCCTGGAGAAGGTACTCCGGGGCCCGAACGTCGTTGGGAGGGTTACTGAGTGGAAAATCGAGCTGCAGGCATTCCAGCAGGAGTTCAGCACCACGCGGGTCATCAAGGGGCAGCGCTGGCTGATTTCGTGGCAGAGTGGACCAACGCTCCAGACCAGGGGGCTGGCGAGGACCGCTCGCTGGCCCCGGGCAACGAAACTCCGGAAGGATGGGTGGTATATTTCGATGGTGCCGTGCTAGTATCACCCACTCACGACAAGCTCCGCTACGTTGTGCAACTTTGCTTCCAGCGTGGCGAAAAGGTCTCCAACAACATCGTAGAGTACGAGGGCCTAATCATCGGGCCCAAGGACGCGGCCGCACTAGGGGTGAAGCATCTCACCATCAAAGGCGACTCGCAGCTCCTCGTCAACTTCTCTAACAAAGAGTACAAGCCCAAGGACGAACACATGGAAGCTTATCTGGAGGAGGTGCGCAAGATGGAGAAGCGGTTCCTAGGACTGGAGCTGCAGCACGTGCCGAGGGGCACGAATAAGGAAGCAGACGACATCGCCAAGCGGGCCTCCCGACGAGAGCCGCAGGAACCAGGTGTCTTCGAGGAGTGATTGCTCAGGCCATCGACAGCACCACCTACCCCAGAGCTGGCATCCACGCATGAGGGGTTGCCAGCGGCTCCCGAGGTCGGCGCACCACCCTGTGCACCGCCCTCCGGAGCCAGCCTGCTGCTCACCGCCGAACCTGAGGAAGATTGCTGGACTGAGGAACTCAAGGCATACCTACTATGCGGCACCCTGCCGGAGAAGGAGGAAGGCGCGGAACGCGTGGCTCGGCAGGCCTCGGCCTACTGCATCCAAGATGGTGAGCTCTACAGGAGGCGCCCTAATGGCGTCTCGCTAAAATGCATCTCGAGGAGGCAAGGACAAGAGCTGCTAGCCGACATCCACGGAGGGGATTGCGGCCATCATTCGTCGTCCCGCACCCTCATGGGCAAGGTCTTTTGCAACGGCTTCTACTGGTCCACGGCATTGGACGACGCCACGGAGCTCGTGCGAGCCTGCGAGGCATGCCAGTTCCATGCCAAGCAAATCCATCAGCCAGCGCAAGATCTTCAGACCATCCCGCTCTCCTGGCCCTTCGCGGTCTGGGGGCTGGACATCCTGGGACCGTTCCCTCGAGCGACGGAGGGCTACCGCTTCCTCTATGTCGTAGTCGACAAGTTCACCAAGTGGGCCGAGGTGGAGCCGGTGCGCACGATTCCCGCAGGATTGGCAGGCAGGTTCATCAAGGGCCTCGTAACCCGCTTCGACGTCCCCAACCGCATCATCACGGATAATGATACGCAGTTCACGAGCAATCTCTTCAGATCATATTGTGCTAACCTTGGAACGCAGATCTGCTACGCCTCAGTGGCCCACCCCAGGAGCAATGGGCAGGCCGAACGCGCCAACGCAGAGGTCTTGCGTGGCCTCAAGACGCGCAGCTTCAAGAAAAAGCTCGAGGCCTGCGGCAGGGGATGGATCGACGATCTCCAGTCCGTGCTGTGGTCAATCCGCACCACCGCAACCAAACCTACGGGGGAAATCCCGTTCTTTCTCGTTTATGGTGCGGAGGCGGTCCTCCCTCACGAGGTCAAGAGTCGCTCCCCACGGGTCTTAGCTTTCGATGAGGAACGCCAGGACGCCACCTGGCGGATGGACCTCGAGCTTGGCGAGGAGGGCCGCCGCCGTGCTGCGCTCAGGGCAGCGCGATATCAGCAGGCGCTGCGGCGGTATCATTGCCGCAGCGTCCGCTTGAGAACATTGGAAGTTGGAGACTTGGTCCTGAGGCGCGTCCTCTCCAGGGAAGGGCTACACAAGCTCTCACCTATGTGGGAGGGCCTGTTCAGAATTGCTCGTGTCTCTAGGCCCGGCGCTGTGCGCCTGGAGACGCAGGATGGGATACTCATCCAGAATTCCTGGAACATTCAGCACCTCAGGAGGTTCTATCCATAATCAAGGCTCCGTGCCCATGAAGACAATCAAGGCTCCATGCCCGTGAAGGTCTCCGCTCATGACACTCTCACGTAATAATGAGCTGGGGTTGTACACGCCTTGGAGTCACCTGTGCGTTGCCTACGGGCCCTTAGATCGGGCTCCCACCCACGTCCCAGTGGCAGTCCTTAGCTCCGCGCTGGGAAGAAGACGTATCTAGGGGTCGGACGCGACCTTTTTCCTTTTTTTGCCTTGGTGTTTGGCTGTCAGCCTTTTCTACTTCCTTGGCTGTCAGCCCTTCCTCTACCCCATGCTATGAAGTTTTTCAAGTTTATTGCAGTTTGCTCTGGTTTCGCTCGTTTTTCTCGCACTGTTCTCAAGTTCAGTTCTTCGGGCCAGGCTGTGCCGCTTATCCTCCCTCGCGCACCTCGCACGTGGTGGCTGGGATACGGCCGGTCTCAGCTCTCGGCTACCGTGACCTCACGACCTCACCTTGCCCAGCCTGCCCAGGCTCTGGTGTCAGGCTCTTCAGCCCTCATGACTTACTTCGCCAAGCCTGCTCAGGCCTTGGCATATTAGTCCTCGCTCCGCGCTCTCAAGTGAGATCAAGGGCGCAAGCCCTCCTCAACTCACCAGGGCTCATCTACGCTCGGGGCCTCCGAGCCCGGCGGTCCTCATGACTCGCCTGGGGGCTCGTGACATCAGGAGGCCACCCGCCTCAGGACTTCGTCTCACGACGATAACGGTGCACAAGCTAAGTAATTTCATCCAGAACGAAAATAATAGCAGACTTCCATTTCATGCATACATGCCATTGTTCATTACACGCCCACCCGAGGCAGCTTAAACTAAATACAGGAAGGAAATGAAGAAAATCAAAAACAAGGGCCAGGCGGGTTCGGTGCTCGTGGATCGGCATATTCAGCACCTCAACCAATACGGAGCCCTACTCCCCGCGCTTCACCGAAGAGCAGCGGCGTGAGGGCCCCTCCTCCTCGGTGAGCCTGGCGCGGCGGAGCGGCCGCCCAGGATAGCCGCCGCCGCTGGACGAGCTGCTACTGCCACACAGGGGGGACCCACTGAGCCTGCCGAGGCCGAGCTCGTCTTCAGAGGGAGACTGCTCCGTAGGACACCGTTGCCACCCTCCTCATCGTCGTCCACCTCTGGGCAACACCCAAGCCGCCTTCCTCCCTCCGAGAAGGCCTTGACGAGCAGCGAAGACACCCTGTTGTACTTGAAGTGGAGGGTGCACTTTCCCCGCGGCCGGCGCGCATGGGTGAAGGATTGCCAGCCATGACCAAGGAACACGTAGCCTGAAGCAAGGACCTCGACCCCCACCCAGAAGGCTCCGCTACAGCACCCGTCGGCCTGTAGCCAAATGCCGTCGGGCCCTTCTTCCAGAAGTTCGGCGTGGAACCAGCGGGGAAGCCAGAGCCACATGCTGCCGGGCTTCTCCACCCACATCACGAATTCGGAGGCCGCGTCGGAGGAGTGGAGTTACCGGCACGGGGGACATATCGGTGCTGGTCGCCCCCCTGCGCCACCTCGACCACCGCGGCCATGACCGCCCCCACCGAGAGGAGAGACTCCACGTCTCTCGCCGGCGACCCCGTCGGAGCCCGAGAAGCCGCGCCCGCTTCCCCAAGGAACTGTCATGTCCGTGGCGGCATGCTTGCGGGGGCGCCCCCGGCCCCTCTTCAGCGGCGGCGAGACCAGCTCCTTCACACCCTTGCCCCTCTCTGCGGCGGAGGACTTCCTCAGCGGCGCCATGAAGATCTTGGGGGCGAAAGGGAACAAAGGAAGGAGAGAAGATCGCGGCGCTGGCTTGAAGATGGCCTGGGGGCTCCCCCCCGGGCCTCATTTATAGGGTGAGGAAGGCCAACCATCGATTGGTCATGGCCATGATGGCCGTGTCGCCTGCGCCAGGGAGTCGTCTAGTCACACGGTTACCAAGGCTGTGTGGGGAGTGGAGTCGCCACGTCCCATCCAACCGTCACGCGCCAGCCTGGCCCGCAGTCCTTGGGGCCCGCGGCGCTCCGTCCTCGACTATTCTTCGCCCAGAAGCCAACTCCGCGTGCGCCTTGGGCCCGGGGGCTACTGTCGGCGTACTAGGAACCAGGGTACCCAGACTTGCCTGTCTGTGGCCCACGTCACGTTCCTGGTACGGCCCGGTAGGGCCCAGCTGATCGACCAGCTGCTCAAGACCCTCGCGAGGGGGCCAGCCATCGCGAGCAGAATGACCAAGACCTCCTTAGGGAGCGGACTCACCTAGGCTGCTCCGGAGGGGCAACCAAGACCTCTCCCAAGAGTGGCCTCGGCTAGGCTGCTTTGGGAGGGCGGAGATCTCAAGGCAAGGGCTGCCTCGGGAGGAGGCAGTGACGCAAGCCATGACGAACCGTGCCAGCGGGCATAGTTTCCATATCGGTGCAAAGGAGATCGCGCAAGCGCAGGTTCCTGAGGGGCGAGACAAAGGTTTCCCCTTTGGTGCAACAAGACCGAAGACTGCAAGGACGGCAGGAAGGATGTCATCGCCGAGCCCACCACTGCGTCACTGCCTGCCCTCTTTGCAGGCGAAGACCACCTTTTGTTAGGATAGGAGCGTCCTTGTGTTCCCCCTCAAATGGCCATTGTGGGATTCCCTTCCCGCCTGAACATTTCGGGGGAAGAGGACCCTAGCCGTCTATATAAGTAGCTAGGGTTCCTAGCATAGAGAGGGACCAACCCATTGGGACATAGCATAGCAAAGGAGCAAGAACATCCGCTTCCTCACCCCTCTTGAGCTCACCTCCTGAGCTCAGGAAACCACTGTATTTGTTCATACTCGAGCCCTCGTGAGGCCAATCCACTAAAGCAGGACGTAGGGTTTTACAACGCAAGGTGGCCTGAACCTGGGTAAACTCTTGTGTGCTCTACTTGTTTGCTTGCTTGCATTCCATTCCCACCACCAGGAGAAGAGCGAGGCGCTAGGTGGACGTGTAGTGGGAGAGATCTTCGTCACGCCCCTGTGTTCGAATCTTAAGGGTTTTGCGGAGCCCGAAATCTGACACTTACTGGCACCAAACCAAACCAAACAAAGACAACGAGAAGACACACGAGAAAACACAAGACACAAAGACACACTCGCAACACGGCAACAACACAAATCCCTAAACTCTCTCCCCCTTTGGCATCGAGACACCAAAAGGGCAAAAAGCGATGCTATGGCTCCAGGTGATGGCAAGCTGAGGATCTCGAACATCGCATCTCAGCGTGATCGTCTGCATCTTCGTCGTTGGTCGGAAACTGCTCGGCGTCTGAATCGGTCCAAGGGTAATATTGGTGAATCCATTCCTCCTCTTTAGTGATCTATCCCTCAGAACCACTAACAACGGTTGCACCCAACTGACGCATGAGCTCCTTGTGACGCCCCCTGGCCTTCTTCTCCGCCACATGTGTCATGTACTGGCCGTGTGACTCCATGTAGAAGAGCTTCCTCATCTTGTGCTTGAGGTTCTTTCGCCAAGAGGGCTCTGTCCCAGACGGCTCATAGTCCTCATTGTCAGCCTCAGCCTCAGTCTCCATGGCAGCGGCAGCAGTAGATGGGCCCCCAGGTTTAGGCACTGGGGTGCCCCAATTGTCCTTCTTCCGTAGACGCTTCATCTCATGAGAAACCAAGTCTCCAGTTTCCAACATCACTCTGGGATAGACATGTGCCCAGGCCTTCTCAATGAGCCTCATGATGAATGGACCATATATCGGGCACTTGCACTCAGAAATGGCAGAGAGAAGTTCAGACCACATCACATGAGAAATGTCCAGGCTCTCTCCAGTGTTTTATTCCTTGTCATGCTGGCAGAAAAGAAGCATGTCCACGAGATAGGAGTGGACCATATCCAGATTCCCAATGCGAGGGAAGAGAGTCTCACGGAAGACACGATGAAGAATGTCCGGATAGGCAGACATCTCATAGGTTTCCTTCTTAGTCACTGGGTGAACCTTCACAGTACAGTAGGGCCAAAGGGCTTGCTTGTGAGTGGATGTAGCATTGCGGTGAGGGCGGAAGCTGACTGGAGTCTCAAGCCCGTGATCTTCCACATTAAGTAACTCCATGAAGGCCTGCCACTTGACAGAAAGCAATTTGCCATTGGTCATCCAAGTCAGAGTTCTGTCGACATCAGTTCCAAGATGAACGGTAGCAAAGAATTGAGCCACCAAATCTGCATCAAAATACTTGTTGAACTGCATGATCCTGAGAATGTTCAGCTGAGAACACATCTGAAGGGCTTTGCCAAAGTACTCAGGGTCCTTCTCCATAGCATCCGTGTCGATGGAGCGTACATGAACATACAGATTCTTCTTGGCCTTGATCACATCAAAATAGATGGCAAACTGAAAGCGGTTCCAGAACGGGCGGTTGACCAAAGTGGGATCTTGGTCTTCCTCATAGGGGTTCCGGCGATGCTTTGCCCAAAACTCCTTGGAAGTCATCTCAGTCACAGTCTTTCCCTTTGGCTTGTTGGAGGATCTCTTCGACTGGTGAGGTGGTGGTGGAGCACTTGAGGATGCGCCTGCTGGTGGAGGTTGAGTACTAGAGGAACCACCTGCTGGCTCTGAGGTGCGGTAGCACTTTGACGTTGCACGCTCGGGGTTGACACGGCGGACCTGCTGCTCAGGATGATCATCACCTGGAACCAAACACACGAGCAGAAGAAACAAATGAAAGAAGAGAGCATAAGCCACCAAATGAGACAAAGAGGATCAAGGTGAGGTAGAAAATATGGGAAGTGGGCATCCGACTGTAGTACCGCCATCTACCCGCGGAAGTACCGCTCGTGTGGCAGTACCTCATATGGTGAGCGGCAGCACCGCTCGCGCGGTAGTATCGCTCAAGGTGAGGGGTAGTACCGCTCAGAATGGGGAACATCGGTTTTCTACTGCCGTGGTCAGATCTGGCACTACCGGGATGCCAAATTCAAAAATTTATCCTACCAAACATCAATGCAAAGAGCCTAGAAGCAAACTCCATCCACCACAAGCCCCTTCATTGCCAAAAACTAGAAAACAATGCCTATTGCCCCTAAGAACTAGATGCAAGATCTAGGCAAAGAGAAACTGAGAACGGAGGCAATACCGGCATCCATGGCTGGAGGACGAGATGTAGAACGACTCCACCAGAGGAAATGGAGAGAAGCGGCCGGAAAACGGCGGCCAGCCGGTGCCCTCCCGCGGCAAGGCATCGCTGGAGCGACGAGGAAGACGAGCGAGTGGGGGCGAATGGGTATGGGGAGAAAATAACTCCCCCGCCCCGATATAACCCCCAGCGCCCGCCCCTTAGTGGCAGTACCGCTGGTGAGGGCGGTAGTACCGCTTAACCCTCATAAGCGGTAGTATCGCAACCGCAGTGGTAGTATCGCTCAGCCGCAAAGAGGACAAGGAAAAAAGGGCTTAACTCTCTATGAGAGGGCGATGGCCGATGCCACCTATGTTTGAGTTTAGAAGTATGGTGCCACGAAGATTTTAACCTTGGGCCCATGACCATCACTCATCTTTGAAGCACAAGTTGTAGGATTGAAAGTATGTCTAGAGGGGGGGAGTGATTAGACTACTTGACCAATTAAAAATCTATCCTTTTCCCAATTTTAGTATTTGGTAGATTTTAGCTATCTTAGCACAAGTCAAGCAATCTTAACACAATTCAAGCAAGCATGCAAAGAGTCTATGAGCAGCGGAAAGTAAAGCATGCAACTTGCAAGAACGTAAAGGGAAGGGTTTGGAGAATTCAAACACAATTGGAGACACGGATGTTTTTGTCGTGGTTCCGATAGGAGGTGCTATCATACATCCACGTTGATGGAGACTTCAACCCACGAAGGGTAACGGTTGCGCGAGTCCACGGAGGGCTCCACCCATGAAGGGTCCATGAAGAAGCAACCTTGTCTATCCCATCACGGCCATCGCCCATGAAGGACTTGCCTCACTAGCGGTAGATCTTCACGAAGTAGGCGATCTCCTTGCCCTTACAAACTCCTTGGTTCAACTCCACAATCTTTGTCGGAGGCTCCCAAGTGACACCTAGCCAATCTAGGAGTCACCACTCTCCAAGAAGTAACAGATGGTGTGTTGATGATGAACTCCTTGCTCTTGTGCTTCAAATGATAGTCTCCCAACACTCAACTCTCTCTCACAGGATATGGATTTGGTGGAAAGAAGATTTGAGTGGAAAGCAACTTGGGAAGGCTAGAGATCAAGATTCATATGGTAGGAATGGAATATCTGGGCCTCAACACATGAGTAGGTGGTTCTCTCTCAGAAAATGTGTATTGGAAGTGTAGGTATGTTCTGATGGCTCTCTCCACGAATGAAGAGTGGGTGGAGGGGTATATATAGCCTCCACACAAAAACTAACCGTTACACACAATTTACCAATCTCGGTGAGACCGAACTGAGAAACTTGGTCGGACAGATTTAGCAAACCTAGTGACCGTTAGGATTTTCGGTGGGACTGAGATGCAACTCGGTAGGACCGATATGGTTAGGGTTAGGGCATAACGTAATCTTGGTGTGACCGATTACACAAACTCAGTGTGACCGATTTTGGTAATAAGCTAACTAGAGAGTTGGTCAGGTAAACTCGATGGGACCGATCGCTCATCTCGGTGAGACCGAAACGTTACGAAGGGAAAACAGAGAGTGTACATTGCAATCTCGGTGGGACCGATCGCTCATCTCGGTAGGACCGAAACGTTATGAAGGGAAACATAGAGATTGCAACCCCATCTCGGTGTGACCGAGATCCCTATCGGCGAGACCGATTTGCCTAGGGTTTGTGGCAGTGGGTATGACATCTGAACTCGGTGGCGCCGGATAGAAAGAATCGGTGGGCCGAGTTTGACTTTTGGTTTAGGTCATATGTGGATGTGGGAAGGTAGTTGAGGGTTTTGTAGCATATCACTAAGCACTATGAAGCAAGAACCTCATCAAGCAACACCTCATCCCTCCTTGATAGTATTGGCTTTTCCTATAGACTCAGTGTGATCTTGGATCACTAAAATATAAAATGTAGAGTCTTGAGCTTTGAGCTTGAGCCAATCTTTTTGTCCTTAGTATTTTGAGGGGTCCACTTTCCTCATCCATGCCATGCCATTCATTGAGCTTTTCCTGAAATATTAATCTTGGAATAATGTTAGCTCAATGAGCTATATGTTGTTAGGAATTACCAAAACCTCCTAGGGATAGTTGCACTTTCAATCTCCCCCTTTTTGGTAATTGATGACAACATATAGATCAAAGCTTCAACGAATGATAATAAGAGTGAAAAACATTATCACTTTGAGAAGTATGTGAAAAGCAAGAGCTCCCCCTAAATTTGTGCATAGTTTATGATTTGCTTTGGACTGCAAATGCACAGAGAGTTAGGCTCATGGGTTACTATTCCATGTCACATACATCTTGGTGGAGCGCTCAAAATGATAATTATTAAATACATGCACTCATCACCAAGCAAAGTGAATGATCATATAGGGATAAAATGATAATGTCATCCAACAAGCATTAATGTAGAATATGATCAAACACACATGATCATCCAAGTATCACACAGACAGAAAGTATCTCAAACAAGCAAATAAAGTTCAACCACCAAAGCAAGAGAGAATAAAAAGCAACGCTCTCTCTCTCGAAGCCTATGATCTATACATTTTTCTCCCCCTTTGGCAACAAGTTACCAAAAAGTTCCTAGAAAATGCATAGTACTAAATTGTCTCTTAGGCTTGGTCTTTAGGTGGTGGTGTCCGGATAACTCCAAGAACGAAGGCTTCAATCGATGTAGATGGAGCTGATGGTGTAGGTGCTGGAGCTGGTGGCACTGAAGCTGTAGCTGGTGCAGATGAAGTGGCTCTGTTGTCTGGAACAGGCACTGCAGCAGATCTCTACGCTCTAGGCACTCTGGCAAATGCATCAATGGTTGTCTTGCCCTTCCTCTCCTGCATATCATCCTGAAGTTGCTCCACAACAGACTGGATCTCAGTTACCTTCACATCCAAGTCATAGAACTTCTGCTCCACGATCCTTTCCAGGCTCTCCTGGTTTTAAGTAAGGGTGGCAAGCCCTTTCTCAATCCTTAGAGTGGATGCAATCAAGTAGCCAAGCTGATCTTGCTTGCTCTTCAGAAGATACTGAGATGCCTCTTCCATGGTTGGCATCTTTGCAGCTTTCTCAACCTTTGCCTTCTCCCTCTTTCCTTGAATGTGCACAGAAGATGGTTCATCCTCATTCATAACCACAGTGTTGTCCTCGAAGTTTGGGTAGATGGGCAGGTTCTCCTTGTCCAGCAAATATGTGCCAGTGCCCATCTTGGACTTGATCAGCTCCTGGATCTGTGGGGCATACCCACAACTCCTCTTCTGATCTACAGCTGTCCTCTTGATAGTTTCAACTATAAGGCTCATGACTTTGAACTTCTGTGGGACATCAAAAATGTGAAGCAAGTTTATTGCATGGCCTTTGATCATCTTGTGATCACCTGACTTTGGCAAGAGAGTGTGCCTGAGGATCCAGTTGATTGTTGGCAAGCCTGATAGAAGGTAATATACAGATCCAAACTTGTGTGTCTCAAGAGCAGCATCTGGGATCTCTTTGTACATGTGTGCCATGGTGTTGTGATCCTTCTTCTTCTTGGCATAGACATCCAAGTCATCTTCTTGTTCTTCTGGGGCATTGATCAATTGAGCCCATTCTGCAACTGTTGACTGGTACCTAGTGCCTTCAGACATCCAGACAATCCTTCCATCTGGGTAGAAATGAGATGTGGAGTAGAACTGCATGATGAGCTCACCATTCCACTTTGTGAGCTTATGAGCCACAAACTCATAGACTCTACACGCCTTGAAGCTGTCATATACATCAGGGAAGCGATCCTTATTTTCCTCAATGAATTTCCAATCAACCCATCTCATGTCACACACTATGGGCTTCTTGTCAAGCAACACTGTCTCATAGAAATCCTGCTGTTCTTTGGTATGGAACATGTAGTCCACAGCAGTTCTCCTTCTGGTGGCATATGGATCTGACTCTCTCCATATCCTCAATCCTGAATCCTTTCTTATCTTCATGTTCTCAGCTACTAGATGAGCATCATTGTGATCTGGAATTTTTGGCTTCAACTTCCTCAAGACAGGTAACTCATCATCTTCTTCTTCCATTTCAGATTCAGGCACTGGGCCTTGTTCTTCTCCTCAGCAGGGATGTTCCTGGTGCTCCTCTTTGGCTTTGGCTTTGGAGCTGGAGCAGCAGCCTTAGAAGTAGTCTTAAGCTTAGATGGAACAGCCCCTAGCCTTATAGCATCTCCCATAAGGTTTTGAGCTTTGGGTGCTGGTGCTGCATCCTCTTCCTCTTCCTCTTCAGAATCTCTCATGATTGAAGATCTCCCAAGCACTCTGGCAATGGTCTTTTTGACCCTCTCTTTCCTTTTCTTCCCTTCTGTAGCAGCCTCTTTGGGTTCAGATTCCAAAGGTACTTGAGTAGAGGTTCTGGCTTTAGACATTGCCTGTCTTCCTGCTGGCCTCTTGGTCTTTAGACCTGGCTTATTTGCAGCAGCAATGCTATATTCCTTTTTAACCACTTTCATCTTGGAAGTGGCCTCATCCTCAACTGCCACATAGTCTTCATCCTCAAATTCAGAAGTTTTCTTCTTTATGGCCCTGGTGGCAGCTTTGGGTAAGTTGCTTGGGGTGCTCCTGCTACCATCATCAGAGCTGCTAGAGGGACTAGTGCCCTTACTCAAGTGAACCTGCTCCTCTGACTTGTTCTGGCTGTCACTCTGATCAGACATATTGCAAACACTGACAGTAGACCCTGTGAATAGATATAGATGAGATAGAGTGGATGAGCATCACAAAATGCAGAGGTTTTTGCAAAAGAATGAGTCAAAAACTTAGTTTTAGTTTTTCACAGAAAGCATTTCGGATCAACCGATTTGTAAACTCGGTGATACCGAAGCAGCTGTTGGAACCTAAACTAGTGAACTCGGTCAGACCGAGTCACAGTTCGGTGGCACCGAGACTGCTAGAGTTTCACAAAGTCCTGAACTTGGTCACACCGATTTGCAATTCTTGGTCAGACCGAGAATCACATGTGCAATGGCCTGAGCCGAATCGGTGGTACCGAGTTCCACAACTCGGTGGGTCCGAGATGGTTTCGGCGGAAACCTAGCCCTAAATTCTCAATTCATGACTAAACTACGGAGTGTTTTCGATGGATAGAATGATCTCAATCGTGGCAAGATACATGGCGAACACAATGTGCTAGGAATCAGATAAGGATAGCATAGTGATCAAGTTCATACCCTAATTCGGTGATGAACTCGGTACGGCGGCAACGACGGAGATGATTCCCGTTGACGGCGGCGGAGACCAGCGACAAGAGGCGGCTGGCGACGAGGAGGATGATCCGGAGACCCGGGGAGGCAGAGCAGGCTATGTGCGGGCGAGGAGGTTTGGAAAGTTTTCCAAAATTTGACCCGTGGATATATATAGCCTGACCCTGTTGGTGTGACCGAGTGGAACAACTCGGTGGCACCGAGATGCATAAGTGCAAGCAGTTACTCCAACTCGGTGTGACCGAGAAGTTCAAATCGGTTGCACCGAGATTGAAAACCTAGATCAACTTAGTGATCTCGGTATGACCGAAATGGATGAATCGGTCAGACCGAAACACACAAAGAAGTTTTGGAAGTTTTAGTCTATGACGAATCGGGGACTCTGAGTGCTCCTCACACAGAGTGGTTCGAATCTGATGCAGCATGAATAGAGTTTGAGACGAGAAAAGCATAGATAGCTAGAGAAGGTTCTTAGGCATTCTTGTCCATCCACTTGGACAAAAGAAAAAGGAACCAATCAATCAAAACAACAAGTGGATGTCCTCGAATGATTAAATTATGCAACCAGCATATTTGGATCATCAGAAATGCCAAAGTGTTCAGAAATGAGAGGGCCAGTTTCAATAAATGGAGGTTTGCGTTTAGGCAGGATATTAGCCTTATGCAGCACAGAATCAGAGCTGCTTACAAGGATGACCTGCTCAAGTGGATCTCTTACCTCCCCCTAAGCTACTTTTGTAGGGTTTTCTTTTCTTTTTTCCTCTTCCCTGTAACCTGGTTACTCCTTGTAATCAACTTGTTGTATCTGTTTTTTTTTCAATAAAGTTTTGATCTGCTGTGGGGGTTTTGCCCCACAGTTCCCAGTCAAAAAAAAATTATGCAACCAACATGCTCACACAATAAAATGACAAATGAAATATGTGGCAAAGCATGCACAAACAATTCTAGTATCTATCAAGCAATTGGCGATGACTAGGTCATCTATATATGAGTATATTGACTTAGGAGTCAAATGAGAACATTTGATCATAGGTCATACTCATCATTTAAGCACAAGTGGGGTTACCACTTTTACATAAAGCGTTGTTGTGTTCACACCATTAGAGTTGCTTTAACTCAATTTTTAGAGTAAAGCTCCCCCTAGATGTGAGATCCCCCCTAAGAGGGATGAACTAACCTTGGGTTTTGTCGATGATGACTTCATGTAGGTGTTGAAGATGTGGATGCTCAATGTTGATGTAGATCATTCGGAGCTATCCTTTGGAGTGAGTTGCACATTCAATACCTGCACGGGTTAGTCCCACAAGGAACAAACAAGTGTATCCATATACATAGAGTGATGCACACACAAGATGATGTCTATGAAAGCTTTAGGTTACCTTGTCCCTTGTCTTACCAACAAGAGGGTTTGTGACTCCTTGAACTAGTGCAAGATGTGGAAGTTGATTGCACTTGTTCTTGCCAAAATGATAAGAGTGAAGTATGTTGGCGGAGTCACCCTCAAGAACTCTCTAGTTCTTCTTCTTCGGGATCCACACCATCTTGATGGGAATCCTCGGAGTTTTAGTTGTACTTGATGAAGTGGAACTTGATGTAGTCTTGGGAATCCACTTGACCAAGGCCTTAGGAGCTTCTTCAAATGCATCAATTTCCTCTTGAAGCTTGTCCTTGCCTTTTTGCTTGTGGTCTTGTGGTGGAAGATCATCTTCAGCTTGTGTCCCTTTGGAAGAAGTAAGATCATACTTCTCTTGTTGAGGAACAAACTTTGTCTTGGGGTATTGATCTTCTTCCCACTCAACTCCATTGGCATTGAACTTTCATTCAAAACCAATACATTGATTCTTCCGGTTCCTTCCTTGCTTGCGTACAATTTCCTCGAATTGCTTACTCCCAGCAAGGCTCTTGTAAACACCTTTCTCTATAATTGCCTTCAATAAGCTATTTTCTTGCTCAAGTGTAACTTGGCTAAGAGAATCATTAGTGGAATCAAGAGAACTACTAGAAGCAACAACATTGGATTTAGCATGATTATTGTTACTACTAGAGGAAGAATCTTTCTTGTTCTTGTTACTAGACTTGACTTGAGGCATGTAAGTGGATAAGAGTAAACGCTTGACAATGTAAGAAGAAATCTTCTCCTTATCATTGTCATTCGTTTCATCATAGTATTCATCACTATAGTTGTCAACAAGTAAATCATCATCACCTAACAAGTCATCTTCATCACTATTGAAATCAACATACTCGGGGTGTGATACCTTTGGACCTTTGGCCATGAAGCATCTTCCAATTCCTCCATTTGGTGAATCAAATATGTCGTAGGAGTTGGTTGACACAAGTGCTAGACCGGCAACACCTTCATCTTGAGTATATTCGGAGTTGGAGTGATAGCTTCTCTCGGAGTCATTGTCGGAGTCGGAGCCGGATACCCATTCACCAACATGAGCTTGATGTCTTCATTTTGTGTAGCTTCTTGATGACTTGTCCTTCCTTTCCGAATCATTGCTTCTCCAAGAGGGTCTTCGTTCATATCGATCATCCCTACTCCTTCTCTCCCTTGATGGTGATTCTTCTCTTCTACTTCTTCTTTTGGGAGAATCTTCTCTTCTCTTGTGGGGAGCCGTACACTCATTGGAGTAGTGTCCGGGTCTTCCACAATTGTAGCAGTTTCGCTCTCGACTAGAAGATCTTTTGTCATTGTAGGACCTTGACTTGGAACTTCTCTCTTTGCTTCTATTCTTGTAGAACTTGTTGAAGTTCTTCACCATTAAGCTCAATTCTTCATTGAAGGTTTGTTTCTCACTTGATGATGTGGGGGCTTCACATGAGGCTTTGTAAGCACCACTTGACTTGTTATGGAGCTCCTCCTTATCCTTGAGTGACATCTCATGAGCAACAATTCTTCCAATGACTTCCGTTGGCTTGAGATCTTTGTAATTTGGCATCATTTGGATCAATGTGCATACGGTATCGTATTTTCCATCCAAGGCTCTTAGGATCTTCTTGATGATGAATTTGTCGGTCATCTCTTCACTTCCTAAGCCGGCAATCTCATTTGTGATAAGAGCAAGCCTAGAGTACATTTCAGCGACACCTTCACCATACTTCATTTAGAACTTGTCAAGTTGACTTTGAAGCACATCTAACTTGGATTCCTTGACGGAGTCGGTACCTTCGTGCATATCAATCGAAGTATCCCAAATTTCCTTTGCATTCTCAAGACGGCTGATTTTGTTGAATTCTTCGGGGCACAATCCGTTGAAGAGGATATCACAAGCTTGAGCATTGTATTGTAGCATCTTCAAATATTCCGCGGTAGCTTCACGATTCGGTTCTCTCCCATCAAAGAATTCATCTTGCAAGCCAACACACACAATAGCCCAAACGGCGGGGTTATGTCCAAGAATATGCATTTTCATCTTATGCTTCCAACTAGCAAAATGAGTACCATCAAAGTAAGGACCTCTACGGTGATAATTTTCCTTGCTAGACGCCATACTCTCCTAGGTTGTGAAACCAAGGCTATGACCACCAAAAGCTATGGAAATCAAAGCAAATGGAGACCAAAGCTCTGATACCACTTGTAGGATCGGAAGTATGTCTAGAGGGGGGTGATTAGACTACTTGACCAATTAAAAATCTATCCTTCTCCCAATTTTAGTCTTTGGAAGATTTTAGCTATCTTAGCACAAGTCAAGCAATCTTAACACAATTCAAGCAAGCATGCAAAGAGTCTATGAGCAGCGGAAAGTAAAGCATGCAACTTGCAAGAATGTAAAGGGGAGGGTTTGGATAATTCAAACGCAATTGGAGACATGGATGTTTTTGTCGTGGTTCCGATAGGTGGTGCTGTCGTACATCCACATTGATGGAGACTTCAACCCACGAAGGGTAACGGTTGCGCGAGTCCACGGAGGGCTCCACCCATGAAGGGTCCACGAAGAAGCAACCTTGTCTATCCCATCACGGCGATCGCCCACGAAGGACTTGCCTCACTAGCGGTAGATCTTCACGAAGTAGGCGATCTCCTTGCCCTTACAAACTCCTTGGTTCAACTCCACAATCTTTGTCGGAGGCTCCCAAGTGACACCTAGCCAATCTAGGAGTCACCACTCTCCAAGAAGTAAGAAATGGTGTGTTGACGATGAACTCCTTGCTCTTGTGCTTCAAATGATAGTCTCCCAACACTCAACTCTCTCTCACAGGATATGGATTTGGTGGAAAGAAGATTTGAGTGGAAAGCAACTTGGGAAGGCTAGAGATCAAGATTCATATGGTAGGAATGGAATATCTGGGCCTCAACACATGAGTAGGTGGTTCTCTCTCAGAAAATGTGTATTGGAAGTGTAGGTATGTTCTGATGGCTCTCTCCACGAATGAAGAGTGGGTGGAGGGGTATATATAGCCTCCACACAAAAACTAACCGTTACACACAATTTACCAATCTCGGTGAGACCGAACTGAGAAACTTGGTCGGACAGATTTAGCAAACCTAGTGACCGTTAGGATTTTCGGTGGGACTGAGATGCAACTCGGTAGGACCGATATGGTTAGGGTTAGGGCATAACGTAATCTTGGTGTGACCGATTACACAAACTCAGTGTGACCGATTTTGGTAATAAGCTAACTAGAGAGTTGGTCAGGTAAACTCGATGGGACCGATCGCTCATCTCGGTGAGACCGAAACGTTACGAAGGGAAAACAGAGAGTTTACATTGCAATCTCGGTGGGACCGATCGCTCATCTCGGTAGGACCGAAACGTTACGAAGGGAAACAGAGAGATTACAACCCCATCTCGGTGTGACTGAGATCCCTATCTGTGAAACCGATTTGCCTAGGGTTTGTGGCAGTGGCTATGACATCTGAACTCGGTGGCGCCGGATAGAAAGAATCGGTGGGGCCGAGTTTGACTTTTGGTTTAGGTCATATGTGGATGTGGGCAGGTAGTTGAGGATTTTGGAGCATATCACTAAGCACTATGAAGCAAGAACCTCATCAAGCAACACCTCATCCCTCCATGATAGTATTGGCTTTTCCTATAGACTCAATGTGATCTTGGATCACTAAAATATAAAATGTAGAGTCTTGAGCTTTGAGCTTGAGCCAATCTTTTTGGCCTTAGTATTTTTAGGGGTCCACTTTCCTCATCCATGCCATGCCATTCATTGAGCTTTTCCTGAAATATTAATCTTGGAATAATGTTAGCTCAATGAGCTATATGTTGTTAGGAATTACCAAAACCACCTAGGGATAGTTGCACTTTCACAAGTGCCATAAAGAAATGGCTAATGTGAAAGAGTTTGGTTAGTTTATGCATTATGAGGGGAGGGAAAGTTCATTGAGAGAACAACACTCCCCCTATGTTCATGCCTACACCTAAACTAGACAACACGTTGAGTGAGGTGGGGTGTGCAGGGGTTAAAGTCACATTGCTCGAATCAATGATATTTAGCTCATGCCTAAACTCGCGAAATCTTGCTTCATCCAAAGGCTTCGTGAAGATATCTGCAAGGTTATCATGAGTGTTGACATAGTTGAGCTCGATCTCCCCTCGCCTAATGTGATCCCGGATGAAGTGATACCTAATCTCAATATGCTTTGTCTTGAAGTGTTGCACGGGGTTGAGGGAAATCTTGATGGCACTTTCATTGTCACACCAAAGAGGCACTTTGTCACAAGTGACACCGTAATACTTTAAAGTTTGCCTCATCCATAAAAGTTGTGCACAACAACTACCGGCAGCCACATACTCCGCTTCCGTGGATGAGAGAGACACACAACTTTGCTTCTTGGAAGACCAACTTACCAAAGAGCAACCAAGAAACTGGCACCCTCCGGAAGTGGACTTCCTATCCACTTTGTCTCCCGCCCAATCCAAGTCCGAATAACCTACAAGCTTGAAATTTGCTCCTCTTGGGTACCACAAGCCAAAGTTTGGGGTATGAGCCAAATATCGAAAGATTCGTTTGACCGCCACATAGTGACTTTCCTTAGGTGCGGCTTGAAACCGTGCACAAATTCCCACACTCAACACATATCCGGTCTAGATGCACAAAGGTAAAGCAAGGAGCCAATCATGCAGCGATATACCTTTTGATCCACTGCTTTACCATTGGGATCAACGTCAACTTGGCACTTGGTGGGCATGGGAGTGGACGCTGGCTTGACATCACTTAGCTTGAATATCTTAAGCATGTCTTGAGTGTATTTGGCTTGGTTGCTGAAAGTTCCTTCTCTCCTTTGCTTCACTTCGAACCCGAGAAAGAACTTCAACTCTCCCATGGAAGACATCTCGAACTTTGAGGTCATGAGAGCGGCAAATTCCTCATTGAAAGCTTTGTTAGGGGAACCAAAGATAATATCATCAACATATAATTGGCACACAAACAACTCCCCTTTGACCTTCTTAGTAAAAAGAGTGGGGTCGATTAGCCCACCTTCAAAACCACGGTCTTTTAACAACTCGGTAAGGTGGTCATACCATGCACGTGGGGCTTGTTTAAGGCCATAGAGTGCCGTATCGAGTTGATACACATGATCAGGAAAGTAGGGATCCTCGAACCCAGGGGGTTTCTTGACATAAACCAATTCATTAATAGGACCATTAAGAAAAGCACTCTTCACATCCATTTGTTGTAACTTAAAGTTATGATGAGAAGCATATGCAATCAACATGCGAATGGATTCAAGACGAGCAACGGGAGCAAAGGTTTCACTGTAGTCGATACCCTCGACTTGGGCGTAGCCTTGTGCTACCAAACGAGCCTTGTTGCGAATGATAATCCCATGGGCATCTTGCTTGTTCTTAAATATCCACTTGGTTCCAATGACATTGTGATTCCCCGTCGGTCTTGGCACCAATCTCCACACTTTGTTGCGCTCGAAGTTGTTGAGTTCTTCATGCATGGCATTGAGCCAATCCGGATCTTCGAGCGCCTCATAGACCTCGTGGGGTTCGACACAAGAGACAAACGCATGATGTTCACAATAGTTTGCTAATTGTCTACGAGTGCTTACCCCCTTTCTTAAGCTCCGAAGCACATTCGTCATGAGATGATCCTTGGTGGAGCGCTTGGAAGAAACCTTGGTGGCACGACGCTCCAATTCCTCCTCGGGGGTGAGACAAGGAGTGGTCACTTGATCATCTTGAGCGTCATCTTGAGCTTGTTCTTGATCATGTGGGACTTGATCTTGAACTTGCTCGATGGAGGGAGCTTGACCTTGGGCATCACTTGATGTTGCAACACCATCTTGAGATTGATCTTGCCCTTGGTCTTGTTCTTGAGGTTGAGGGCCCTCGCTTTGTTCTTCGGAAGCATGTGGGTCTTGGGTTGGTGAAGGTTCCACTTGAGTAGAACATTGTCCTTCTCCTTCGGCCACAAGGGGTTCCTCAATGGGTAGGATATGACCAATACCCATTCTTCTTATGGCTTGGGGAGGAATTTCATCACGTACATCACAAAGTACCACTTTGCTCCACTTGGGAGCCGTTATTCTCATCAAACTCCACGTTACACGTTTCCTCAATAAGTCCCGTGAACTTACTGAGAACACGGTAAGCATGAGAGTTTGTAGCATAACCAACAAATATGCCCTCATACGCTCTAGCCTCAAATTTAGACAAACGGACACCTTTCTTGAGAATGAAGCACTTACACCCGAACACTCGGAAGTACTTGAGGTTGGGCTTGTTACCGGTGAGTATCTCATATGGAGTCTTGTTCAAGCCCTTGCGGAGGTAGAGCCGATTAGATGCATGGCATGCGGCGTTGATGGCTTCGGCCCAAAAGTTGTATGGAGACTTGAACTCCGCCATCATGGTCCTTGCTGCATCCATCAATGTCCGGTTCTTCCTCTCTGCTACACCATTTTGTTGAGGGGTATAGGGTGCGGAATATTGATTCTTGATTCCCTCATCACTCAAAAACTCATCCTAGGTGTAGTTCTTGAACTCGGAGCCGTTGTCACTTCTTATTGTCAAAATCTTTGCATTGTGTTGTCGTTGAGCTTCATTTGTAAAGTCGATGACGGTTTGTTGGGTCTTGCTCTTCCTCTTGAACAAATATACCCAAGTGTATCTTGAATAGTCATCCACAATCACCAAGCAATACTTTCTACCCCCAATACTATCAAAGGATGGAGGTCCAAAGAGATCCAAGTGAAGGAGCTCCAAAGGCCTCTTCGAGTAGATGATAGTCGTGGGAGGGTGAGCCTTCTCATGTAGCTTTCCTTCAATGCAACCACTGCAAGCACGATCTTTGGAAAAACTAACATTTGTTAGTCCACGGACATGGTCCCCTCTGAGAATACTTTGCAAAGATCTCATATTGACGTGGGCTAAACGGCGATGCCAAAGCCATCCCATGTCAACTTTAGCCATTAGGCATGTCGCGGTCTTAGTGGGTCGCTTCAAAAAGTTAATCACATAGAGACCATTCTCGACATGCCCAACAAAGGCTACTTTAAGAGTCTTGCTCCACAAGAGGACCACGGAATCAATATCAAAGAAAGTGGAAAAGCCCATGAGTTCTAGTTGACGAACGGAAAGTAAATTGTATGCAAGGAGTCAACAAGCATGACCTTCTCGGTCGTAAGATCATGAGAAATGACAACTTTGCCGAGTCCCAATACCTTAGAAGACGAGGCATCACCCCACTCAACATTGGTGGGCATGGATGGAATCTTTTGCACGTCCACCACCAAGTCCTTGCTTCCGGTCATGTGATTAGTAGCTCCACTATCGAGCAACCATGATCCCCCACCGGAAGCTAACATCTACAAGAGATCAATGCTTGGTTTTAGGTACCCATTTTGTAATTGGTCCTTTGATGTTAGTAACAAGGGTCTTAGGAACCCAAATAGACCATTCAATGTACTCATAAGGAGAACCAACAAATTTGGCATAAACATGCCCATCTCTAGCGCGGCACAACACATAAGAAGGGTTAAAGTCGCCGGCCTTGTTGGGAAGGGGAGCATTTCCCTTCTTGGCACCACTACCCTTCATGGAGTTTTTCTCCTTCTCCTTGGTAGCACCCTCACCCTCCCTCACAAAGGTTTGCTTGAGAGGAGGAGGTCGTTTGGCCTTGTCATTCTTCTTCTCGTTCTTGGACTAGGACACGTACCCAATCCCTTCCTTGGCCAAAACTCCCTTTTGGTTGGTCAAGAGGTCGTTGAGGCTCTTCTCGCCTTGTATGCAAGACACAAGACCTTTCTCAAGTTGCACCTTTAGCTTAGAGTTCTCCTCAACAATATGCACATGCTCACAACACGGGTAGTTGCATTTGCATTATCAACTAACATCATACGAGGAAAGGTGGCTTTCTCCTTGGTTAGCTTTACTTGGAGTTGATCATGATACTCTTTGAGGGTAGCATGAGCACCCTTCAAGACCTTGTGAGCCTTGTCCAGTAGATCAAACTCCTCTTTGAGTCTAGCAAGTTCAACCCCAAGTTTGGCCTTCTCGGAGTTTAGCACACGGGAAACCACGAGAGCATGATCAAAATCTTTCTTTAACTTAACATGATCATCATTGTATGACTCCTCAAGAGCCAAACGAAGACCACGCTCTTCCTCAAGAGCATTGGAAAGATCCGAAATCTCATCGGCATAGTGATGACTATGCCCCTCCATCTTGGAGATGGTATCTTCATGAGACTCGATCACGTCATTGGCTTCACCAAGTTGTTCCAAGAGAGCAACAAAATGCTTCTTGGATTTACCCTTGAGTTTACCCATAAAGGACTCAAACTCATTTTCCTCCACATTAGATCCCTCACATTCATCAATGCAATCCGTCAAGGAAGGATTATTAATGATGGTAGTTTTGATGTTGGGAGTTACCTTGTTGGTGGCTTTAGCCATGAGGCACTTGGCGGTGATGTTCTCATTGGGTGAGTCGAAGAGAGATAGTCATGGAGTTTTTGCAATGGCAACGGAGGCCATGGCAACCGACTCACCATCTTCATCATCATCATCATCATCATCCTCATGGTACTCTTCTTGAACCACAAATGCCTTGTGAGGGGTTTTCTTGATGAAGTTGCTCTTGCTGGGGAAAGACTTGGATTTGTCCTTTCGAATGAGCTTGCCACCATTGTCTTCCATCTTCTCATACGGGCACTCCGCAAAAAAATGACTCACATTGCCACAATTGTAGCAAGTCCTTACACGTTGCTTGCTCTTCGTGCCACTTGAGTTGTTCTTGTTGAAGTTTGGCCTTGAGTTTTTCTTACTCCAAAATTGCCTTGAAGCAAGTGCCAAGTGTTCATGATAGGCATACTTTGTATCTTCGGGGTTTCTTTCCTCTTCTTCCTCTTCTTCTTCTTCTTCTTCTTCTTCTTCAACACAAACCTTGGCCTTCAATGCAAGGTTGGGCTTCTTTGCCCTTTGAGAACGAAGCACCGCATTGTCGGCGGTCTTGTCCAAGATGTTCATAGCCACAAACTCATCCAACACTTCACTTGAGGTCAAAGTGTGGAAGTCCGGCCTTTGACGAATGACGGAGGGCATGGCCTTGTGGTAAGGCATCATTGCCTTGAGGAATTTGCGCTTGATCCAATTGTCATCCGTGTCCTTGCTCCCGTGATCTCGGAGTGAGACCGCGAGCTTGGTTACTCTCCGATAAAGCTCACGAGGTTCTTCATCTTCTTTCATTGCAAACTCATCGGCTTCATCTTGCACTACTTCATAGTTGGAGAGTTGAATGCTTGCGCTTCCCTGGTAGAAAGAGACAACACAAAGCCATGCATCTTTGGCCAAGGCGAAGGGCCGAAGGTGAGGTGGATCTTCAGGTGGAATTGCATCTTGAATGATAAAGAGAGCATTCTCATTGAATTGATTATCCGCGGCTTCTCGAGGAGTGAAGTTGCTTGGATCATGCGGATGGAAACATTCTTCAATGATTCTCCAAAGATTAGTGTTCACATGATTTAAATGACGCTTAAAGCGATAAACCCAAGAATCAAAGTCCTCATTTTTCACAATCTTAGGGGGAGGACCGGCATGATTCAAATGAGTGGAAGGAACCGGTCCACCATAAACAAGTGGTGGTTCCACATGAGCGAAGATGCCGGTGCCAATCTTACCACTAGAAGAAGGAGCATTTTCACTACTAGCTTCCCCCTTGTCGGAGATAGCATCCGTCACCTTGTCAGTGGGAACACCCACATTCAATGGTGCGGTGGATAGTTTAAGCCCTTCAATGAATTTGGTAAACAAGCTTTCAACCTCGGTCGTCATGGAGGTTTTCAATGTCTCCAAGGCCACATTGAACTCCTCACGAGAGATCGAGGTTCCCCCATTGCCCGTAGACGAGATCGGATTCACACCGGAGTGTTCCTCCACACCGTCTATGGTATCAACCATACTCTTCGGATGACAAAGTCCTTAGTAAAGAGACGAGGCTCTGATACCAATTGAAAGGATCGATATGGTTGACTAGAGGGTGGGTGAATAGGCAACTAACAATTTTTAACTTTTCTTTACCAAATTAAACTTTGCATCAAAGTAGGTCGTCTAGATGTGCAACTAGGTGAGCAACCTATATGATGCAACAACAACAAACAAACAAGCAAGAGAAGTAACACTAAAGAGCTTGCACAAGTAAAGGTAAGAGATAACCAAGAGTGGATCAGGTGAAGACGAGGATGTGTTACCAAAGTTCCTTCCTTATGAGGGGAAGTATGTCTCCATTAGAGCGGTGTGGAGGCACAATGCTCCCCGATAAGCCACTAGGGCCACCGTATTCTCCTCATGCCCTCGCACAATGCGAGATGTCGTGATTCCACTATTGGTGCCCTTGAAGGCGGCAATCGGACCTTTACAAACAAGGTTGGGGCAATCTCCACAACTTAATCGGAGGCTCCCAACAATACCACGAAGCTTCACCACAATGGACTATGGCTCCGTGGTGACCTCAACCGTCTAGGGTGCTCAAACACCAAATAGTAACAAGATCTGCTAGGGATAGGTGGGGGAATCATAAATCTCTTGGTGGAAGTGTAGATCGGGGCCTTCTCAACCACTCCCGAGCAAATCAACAAGTTTGATTGG